>NC_046158.1:143289157-143444157 GCF_011064425.1 Rattus rattus | reverse complement strand
GTCATAACCCCATTTCTGGGATTGTAGGGACATCTGATCCATGGGCACAATGGTCCCCCCCCTTTATAAAACAGTGAGAGACAAGAGTGTTTGCTCAGGCCCCCTATCTTGATACTTTGTATACGATTCTACTTTGTATACGATTCTCCTGTTAGTTATTTGAATACTTTGTATATGATTCTACTTTGTATACATTCTCCTGTTAGTTATTTGCATACTCCCAGAAGCGAGAGCATTCCCTTCCATCTTTTCCGTGTGACTTTGAGGCACAGAGAGATTTAGTCAATGGACCCAGTGCATTCAACAGTGCAGTCAGCACTGGACCTCATGTAGTCCACACAGCAGCTGCGTTGCAGCCTGTCTAACAGCACATAAGGGGCTCGTCTGGGTTGCTGGAGGACAGGCAGGGCACTTGAGTGTCAGAGTGGATTAGCTACTGTCACACATAGGGCAAAGTGAATATTGGTACCTGACAGCCTAGAGCAGTGCTATCTGGCATGTCCTAGCCACAGTGAGGCTACTGTCCATGTATGTATCATTAGTTCATGAGGCACTTTTTTTTTGGTGTGTGTGCATACGATGCACTGGCTTCTTATAGTCTAATATGCGTACAAATAATCTGTCTTAATAATTTGAACGGTATGTGGGATACAGTGAGTATAAGGAACTGCCTCAATGTAATTAACGTGCCCTTTAATTTTATTTCTTAAGAATGTAGGAGAAGGAACATAAAGTAACAAATTTGGCTTGGGGCAAAGGCCTCTTGGCCTAGACGCAGAAACAAAAGCCAGGAACTTCAATTGTCAGGTTATAGAGGCCCAACCAGTTTCAGGAAGAAGAGAAGAGGTGAAGGCAGTTTGCGGAGACGAGACTCAGGGATGCACAGAGTAACTGTCACATTCCCGTGAGATCTCCCTCCGAGGCCACAGACTCTCTGGCAGCATAGAAATCCTGCGTTGTCTACATAATTGGTTTACATTTCAGATAAGTGAATACGTCCTTTGTACCATCCATCAGAGACTAACAGGGGCTTCTGGACATGACCATGTCGACCACGTCCACCATGAGGAGAGCTTTCTTCAACCATGCAGCCTTCAGATGGAGACCATGCCCTTTGAACCCTAGCATTTCTCTCAATATGGATGCACGGAGTCAGTGGGTGGTGGCTTCTAGGGCTCCAGCTATGCCTGACGAAGTACCTGTGACCTCAATTGCCATCTGTGTGTTTGTCATTTGTCCCCAGGGGAAAGACATACTAGAAGGGTAAAGGCAGAGGGCCCTTGACTAGCTATAAACTTTTCTGCACATGACTGTGCCTTATTAAACGCATGTGTTACGGTGCGGAAACTTCTGTGCTGACCTAGGACATCCGCCATCTCTCAAGACCTCTCCTATTCAACCTTTGGGATTCCACTCTTAATCCTGTCTGGAACCTCTCCAGTTGTCTTCCCTATGGTCTGGGCTATGGTCTACCTCAACCTGTCAGTCAGGAGGGACTCTGCTGGTTTTCTGTGTCCAACCTGACTCAGTTTGATCCTTCCTCTGCACTGTAGTGGGTGTTTTTCTTCAGCATGAACATGTGGGGATGTTGTCACAGTGCTAGACTTCTCTAGGTGATTGGGAGAAAGACACCCTACCAATGGACTCCTTGATTCTTAGTCTTGTTGATCACCCTGTCTCCCTCTCCACTTTATGGTCTAGAAACTTCACTTGTCTGTGTAACTTCTTCAGTGGTCTTCCCTCCTCTGCACACCAAGAGTCTTCCGAGGGGCCTGCTCTTCCTTCAGGCCTGAGCTGAGCTCCTCTCTCTTAGCACTACTGTCTTCCTCCGTGTCCTCCTCAGGGAGCACGAAGCACCATGTTTTATGGACCACTCCGAACCCCCTTGTTCCAGTGGCCCGTTGGAAGCTCCAGCCCTAGCTGGCACCATTTGGGAGCTGTCTTAAAGGTCATGTTTCAGAAAACAACCAAGGCTATCCAGCTGCCTGCTGCCCTACGGTGGCTTCACCCGGGGTCCTGGAGAGACTGAAACCAGGCAGATCCTAACAGTCAGTTCTGTCTGACTTCTAGTTGCTCATAAAAAGGGCAAAACCTCCCAAGGCAATGGCAATTCTTTCTGAAATATAAACCCTTGACTGTGTGTCCGGTGGACGAAACACTCATCTTTCCAAGTCTTTCCCTCGGCGACTATTTTCTTCTTGTTGTTCAGACGGTAGTCAGGGTGAGAGTGTAGTGGCTAGAAATTAGAGCCTCATCTTTTAAAGTCTTCATTCATGTGGTGGTTTTTTTTCATCACATAGCTCTTTCCAAGTATTAGTCCCAGGTTAAATTTCAATTCCTTTTGGAACCCAAAGGACCCATCTGAAGACTGGCAGAAAGTGGCAGGAATCTCTCAAGGAGGCCCTTGTAAATGTCCATGTGTTGCCTTCTCTTAAGTCCTGCGAAGGCAGCAAACCATCAGAGCTGGGCCTTGTGCACACAAGGAAGGACTGTCTGGAATCTAATTTTATCTCTACCTCTATAAACAGCCAAGTGGCACCGTTTACTATTCTACATAAATCACTCCCGACACCAAATTCTTCCTTAAATGTGTCCTTCAGTCAGTTCCAACATGGCTTCAAAAGCTTCGGTTGGTGGCTTGAAACAGTCCTGTGGTCTCTGCCTCTGAGGAGGAACAGAGGTCCCAGAGAGTGGAAAGGAAACTCCCGCCCAGTACAACTGTCCAACACGGCTCGGGCCTCATGAGCCAACACAGCTGGACGGATGCAGAGAGCTAACTCAATGGTGGGCCTGTTCTCAGGGCGGCCAGGTCCCCTTTCCTGCGCCCACTGAAAATATCTCTCGGAAAGTAAGAAGGTAGAGGTGTGCATTAGTCACTGGTAGGAAAACTTGTATGGCCCTCATCTCTAGTGACCACACTTGGAAAGAGCTGGTGTCTCAGAGTCCGTAATAGATGTTTACAAGCCATCGATGGAGACCGGTGCTAAGTGGGCCGTATGCTTCCTAAGGCTCTAATAGAAAGAATGTTACGTTTTGCATAATGACAATATGGAAAATCCACTTCCTTCTTCTTCCAGACATTTTTTTTTTGGTTAAACTAATATAATATTATAATATAATTCTCTCTCGTTTATGCCCCTTATTTTTTACAGTTAAAATTTTAATTTGGTGTTTAAATATAATTTGAATACTGCCTGAAGCTCTCGAGAGACAAGGCGCTATATCAATTCTCCACAATGGGATAACTGTGATTCCCACATGGGGTTGTGTGGCAACTGGGGACGTCTACACGTCACGTATCTATAAGCAGCTGTCATTAATTTCCGGAGCTCTCACTGTACGAATCAGTCAATAATAAACACACACACACACACACACACACACACACACACACACACACACAACCAAACCAAACCAAACCAAAATAAAATAAAAGTTTCTTTTTTTTCCAAAGTCGGGATCCAGGCTGGAAAATCAACTTATGTTTTCTCACCATACTTCACAAGATCAAAGTGTGCCCTTCAAAACAATTACATCTGGGAGTCAGTAGACCAACTCTGCTTTCCAGTCAGCTTTGGGCTGGGTTTTTGTTTTTTTTTTTTTTTTTTTTTTTTTTTGCAGGTTTATCAGCTGTGTGGCTGAATCCTTTCCTGTCTGACTTTGGCTGCAGAGCTCGGAGCTTGGGAACAGATTATCTCCTGCCGCCTTTGCCTGCCTGTCCTTCTCAGACCAGTGATTCTCCTCCAACTTCAATCCTCAGTTAATTTTCATTGCTTCACGTTTGACGTCCTTGGGTGAGATCAGAAATGGCTAAAACAAGCCCGAGAGCTCTGCGCTTGCATGAGTATAAATGCTTTCCTGTTGGATGGTTTGGGTTCACTTATAAGATGTTAATTGCTTTTTCAAAGAAAAACACCTTCTTTCTTCCTTCCTTCCTTCCTCCCTCTCTTTCTTTCTTTCTTTCTTTCTTTCTTTCTTTCTTTCTTTCTTTCTTTCTTTCTTCTTTCTTTCTTTCTTTCTTTCTTTCTTTCTTTCTTTCTTTCTTTCTTTCTTTCTTTCTTTCTTTCTTTCTTTCTTTCTTTCTTTCTTTCTTTCTTTCTTTCTTTCTTTCTTTCTTTTCTTTTTCTCTTTTTTAGAGAATTTTATGCTCCTAGCAAATTCAGCAGAAGATGGAGACACTTCTTCCATGGTTCTGCTTCCTGTTTCCACACCGCCTCCCTGATGAGCAACAAACACTCCCACCAGAGTGGTGTATTTTTTAATCTATGACCAGGGGGTTGGACATATATCCCCCCCCCCAAATTTACAGCTTGTATCAGTTTGCACTCTTGGCCTATTTCCTGTCATCTCAGACAAATTAATGACAGGTATTTGCCACCGTAGCATTCTACAGCATGGTTTCGACACCCTGAAATCCCTCTTTGCTAACCCCTGGCAAGCACTGACCCCGGCCCGTCCCCCACCCCCTTTTCAGTTTTCTCCCTTTTCTGGAATGTCAAGTATCTGGACTCACACAGCACGCACACCACCTCTCCACACTGGCTCCCGTTTCATTCCACAGCTCGTTTCTTTTCAGTACTGAATAACATTTCCCTGTTTATTTTCACAGTTTATTCCACAGTTTATTTACCCTTTCACCCACGGAAGGGTCTCTCCTTGCTTCCAAGCATTGATCGCTAGGAATAAAGCTGCTCTCCACCTCTGTTCACCCGGTTTCAGAGGATGTAGGTTTTCAGCTCATGGACAAATACCAAGGAGTTTCACAGAATGTTTAACTTTGTAACAAGTTGTCAGGTCGCCCTCCAAAGTGGCTTTTCCACTGGCAGCGAGTTTAACTACCTCTCCCCAACGCCCCCATTCTCCCCCACGTCCTCCCCTTTCCCCGGTTCCGCCCGGATGGTCTAGGATTTGCCAGAGTTTGGGTTCTGGCTATCCTGACAGGTGGGAAGTGATAATTAAGTTTTGAAGATTCTTGGGCTGTCAGTAAAATGCTTTTCCAGCAAGTGCCAGGTCCTGAGTTTTCTTGCTGAGCATTAACATAAAAAGCTGGTTATGATAATGGAGCCCATGGGGACTGAGACAAGTGAATCTTGCTGACCACCAAGCTCCAGATTCACTGAGAGGCCTTGTCATGCTCTCTCTCTCTCTGTCTTTCTCTGTCTCTCTGTCTCTCTCTCTGCCTGTCTGTCTCTCCCTATGTGTGTGTGCATGTGTGCGCATGCGTGTCCTCTTAGAAAATTTTAAGAATACATTATCGACTATTGCATGACACTGGACAATTGATTTCTTGAAGTTAGTGTCCCCTCCCCCTCTTCTAAATGGAATTTTGTATCTTGCATCATTGAGGAGCACTCCCCCCTCTGCGTATACTGCCATGAACTTCTGCTCTTATTTTAACCTTTTTTTTGAGATGGGGTCTTACTGTAGCCCTTGCTGTCCTGGAACTCACTATGTAGACCAGGCTGGTTTCAAATTCACAAGAGATCCACCTGCCTCGGCCTCCCAAATGCTGGGATTAAAGGCGTGTGCTGCTGTGTCTGGCTTTTTTTTTTTAACCTTCTAATTCAATGCATTATACGGCTTGGTTTTAGAATGTCGAGCTAGCCTTGTAATTCCAGTTGTCCGTGATACATGATGCCTTTTATACGTCATTGAATTCAATTTCCTGTTTTTTCCTGGCTTGCTCTGTCTTTCAGTTACCAACTCAATTCTTTCTTTTCTTTCTTTCTTTCTTTTTCTTTCTTTCTTTCTTTCTTTCTTTCTTTCTCTCTTTCTTTCTTTCTTCCTTTCTTCCTTTCAGTACATCAAGGTTTCTTGAGATTGTTTCCTTCTCATTTGAGTGTTGGCAGATTGTGTATTTCCACACATTGCTCCTGTTCGGGTTTTCTAAAGAATGAGTATAGAGGGATTGTGCATTTATAAGAGACAGTGAGGGAGAGTACTGGAATATACCACACGCACACACATGCACACACACGCACACACACACACACACACAAATATATATGTATATATGCACATTTAATGTCTGTGGGATCTGTAGTGATGCCTCTTTCATTTCTGTATTTTGTAATCTGTATTACCTTCCTTCTTAGTATTGATAAGCATTATTGATCTTTCACAGAACCAGCTTCTGATCTTATTCATCATCCCCATGGGTTTCCAATTTCCACTGATTCCAGCTTTAATTGTCAATGTTAACTTGAATATATACATATATATAAGTATATTGAAGATTTATTTATTCATTTTACATAAGTACACTGTCACTGTCTTCAGACACACCAGAAGAGGGCATCGGATCCCATTACAGATGGTCGTGAGCCACCATGTGGATGCTGGGATTTGAACTCAGGACCTCTGGAAGAGCAGTCGGTGCTCTTAACCGCTGAGCTGTCTCTCCAGCCCCATCTATCTCTATCTCTATTTATCTATATCATCTATATTTATATCTTTATATTGATCTATACATATATGTTATATATCCATATCTAATCCATATCTATATCATATATATATATATATATCTTCCTCTGATGTCTTTTTCCTGGCATCCTGAGGAAGATGTCTTCAGTTTGTGTATTCCTCCCGTGCTCCTGCAGTCTTCTTTGTCTGCTGTGTTACAAGGCTGTGCAAGCAGTTTTCATTTGTGTCCTGACTCTAAGTTGGAATCTCCATGTCTCCACTGCCTCTCTTCTCAGGCCGAGTAGTCATTCTCTGAAGTTTTTAGCATTGTGGCCCTGACGGCTCTAAATCCCCAGTCCGAGGACTGCAGCATCTCCGCCTCACCCGCATCTCACCCTGGTCCTAGCTCCACCTCTGCAGAAGGCTTGCACCTCTGCACTGTGCACCCTGTGGGTGCTCCTCGGTGATGCCCCTGTGGGCGTGTGGGAGTTGTGGGGTTGTGGGACTATGGGAGTGATGGAGTTGTGCGTGTCCCTTCCTCTTGCTCAGTGAGATCCCAATAAGGCCACAGCGCTTTGAACTCTGATAACGGCTTCCTCTCAAGAGAGGACCTTGCTAAGGTAATGGAATTCTGTAGAATTGCTAAAGGTGGGTCCTCTTCATATCCCCTGGTGGGAGTGCATTGGGGTTTTCTCCACCCTTGAGACAAATGGGTCCAGTTCACAAAGGCACAGGGATCCTAGATGGTTCTTGGGTGCTGTTAGCTTTTGTCAACTTGACACAGAGTCACCAAGGAGGAGGGAACCTTGGCTGAGGAGTTGCCACTCTCTGCCTGGCTTATGGGCATGTGTGTGGGGGCATTTTCTTGTTTGTCATTAATGCTAGAGGGCCCAGACCACTGTGGGCGTTTCTATCCCTAGGCAAGTGAGCCTGGACTGTGTAACAAAGATCCCCAAGCAAGCCACTAAGCAACATCCCTTCACAGCCTCTGCTTCAGTTTCTGCCTCCAGGTTCCTTCCTTGACTTCCCAGGATGATGGATGCACTGTAGTCTGTAAGCCGGAGTAACGTCTTCCTCCCCAAGCTGGCTTTTTGTCAGTGTCTTACCACAGCATGAGGAAACAACTGGGGCCACGGTCCCTCTGAGGCCCAGTGTTCCTTGCATGCTCATACATGTCTCCAGCAGCTGGCAGCTGAAGCCTCACACGGGTGCTGGTCACTGCAGAGGCCTCTGGTCGGGGGCACTTGCTCCATGATGGTGAGAGTTTCTGCACCTTAGCATTGAGCTACACACACTGCTCATGGCAACTCAGCCCTCACAGCGGAATCAGAGCTATGAGTCCCTGGACTTTACAGATGAGGAAATGAAGGTTTAGAGGGATTACATCACATGTACATATACCTAAAGATATGCTACCGGGATTTGAACCTGAAGAATCAGGTTGTGGGTACCCACAGAAGCAAGTAGTTTTCTGGTGTCAAAATTACCGTGAAGTAACCACTGGCTTATTTTTCCAGGCACCATAAACACCAATAAGACCCCCTACCATCCCCAGAGTAGTGGATGTGCAGTCTCTTATTGCTCTACTCCGAAACCTCACCGCCCACGACAGGACCCGACACACAGGAAAACACTAATTGACGTTCTCGGAGTAACTGATTTTTATGTCGCTGATCTCGTTTTGAGATTTCTTTCTTTCTTTTTTTTCCCACCCCCTTCAGAAAACCAATATTGAACTTCACGTTTTCAAGTTCAGGACATGAAGAGCTTACTTAGAATTTGCCAGTCCTTTCTCACACCCAATAAAAGGCCGATCAAACGGAGGAGTCAAAGACTCCTTAAGTCTATGAGAAGAGGGGCCAAAGGGCAGGCAGCTGTCTCTGTAGATGTCAGGTCTGCGGGGATCAGCTGTCAGCAGTGTTTGCTCACACAGCCTTCACCATGCAGGACAAGCTCAATATTGGCTTTCTTAAAAAAGAAAAAAAAAAGAAAAAGAAAAAAAAAAAAGGAAGAGAAATCTCAAAGTGATACCAGCAACACAAAAATCAGTTACTCTGTAAATATCAGTTGGGTGCCTTGTGTATGCTGGGTTGTGTCGTGGGAGTTGAAGCTTCAGAGTAGGGCAACGTGAAGCTATATCCAAGCTCTCCTGGTGATGAGTGGTATCATTTAGTGGTCTATAGGGAGCCTGTAGATGTAAACCCGTGGTAAGCCCACAGTAATACTGACCTAGGCCAGTGGCAGGTTCAAATCCTGGCTGGGTCACTTGGTCTGTTGTGGTTCTGCACATAGTGAGCTGAGACTCATCCTGCAGGCACCGATGTGTGCCGTCTCCACGAGCACCACTGGGAAGCTGTTTTATGCTGAATGGGGAAAACAGTGGGTTGGGTGAGTAGCAGAATCCTTCAGTGTGGTCTTGATGAAGCGAACGGTGGTGTAGTCAGTTGGCGTGGTGGTGAGGGATCGCGAGGAAGGAAGAAGGGAAGGACCCAGATCAGGATTGACCTTCCACAGGTCCTTAACAGTAGGTCACTGACCCCCAACGTCAGTGATTCAGACACTTGCAGTTATTATTAACTTGTGTGATATAAAAAAAATTTGATATAAATAGAAATAACTTTTTGTACTTAGAAAATCAATTTACTTTTTACTTTTTCTGAAGGAAGCATTGTAATTCATCTGAGAGAGGCCACGAAACATCCCTGGTAAAATAAGCAATGGCCGTTAAAATGAGGAGATGCATGTATCGGGTGCTGTCTAAAGCCAGTTTGAGTCCTGCTTGGACCACGTTGATGAGTGCAGTAGGAAGCTGCTGAGATTGTTGACTGCAGCCATGCACCCTGATGGCTAAGAGAGGGGAGACATCACTGGCAGTGTCGCTTGGGGGACAGCGTCAATGCTTCACCTAGTGAGGGCTCCAGGGACAATGTGAGACAGTCATGAGACCTGGAGGCACAACACCAGCTAGATAGAGGGACAAGGGTGACAGATTGGCCAAGGAAGGCCTGCCAAGAGCTGAGATGTGTCTAGCAGCAAGGGTAGGGTCAAATGCTGACACTGGTGGGTGGGGCCTCAGGTCAAATGCTGACATTGGTGGGTGGGGCCTCAGGTCAAATGCTGATGTTGTGGGTGGGGCCTCAGGGTCAAATGCTGACATTCGTGGATAGGGTCTTCTCCCTCCTTTTCCTGAAGGAACCCTTTGTATTCTGGGGATTCTTAAGGGACCAGGAATTTCCACCCCTCTCTAGTTTGGAGAGGCTAGTGTGGAACTTCTCTGCAAACCCCTAGATTCAAAGTACTGGGGTTCCTCTCCATTATATAGTCTCTATGTACATGCTGGCCAATGTTGGGTTCTCTCAAGGACCTGGGGCACTGGGAGCCAGCTGTAAGACTTTTTCTTTACATTCGTATGCTTTCAGATGCACTCTGGTAAACGATTGTAGATATGAGAGCTTTCTGAGTGGTAGATAACAGGACTTCCCTAATTTCTAGGAGGCTGCAGTCAAGCTGGGTGGAGTGCTTTCTGTGCAAGCATGAAGTTCTGGGCTCCATCCCTAGAACTGCAATTAAAAAACCAGGCATGATGATACACGTTTGTAATACTCGGGCTAGGGAGTCAGAGTCAGGTAGATCTTTAGGGATCACTGGCTAATCCTGGTTTACTCAGCGAATTCCAAGACAGACGAGAGACGCTGCCTCAAAAAACAAGATGGAGAATGTCTGACCTCTGACCTCCACATGCCCATATGGGCATGGGAATGCTCACACAGATAACACGCACGCACACACACACACACACACACACACACACACACACACACACGCACACACACATGCACACTCTCACTTTTTATAAGACGGGGAACATTCATAGCCAGCCAGGCGGCTGTGAGAAGAGTGAGATTCTGTGGAGTGAAGGGGTTTGCTGGAGGGCAAGCCATTGGCAGACAGCAGAACTTGCTCCAAGTCTGAATTGCCACTGGGGCTGTCCTGCCCCCTAGAGGACACAGAAAATGCCTAGGCTGTTATAGATAGCTCTGGGGAGGGTATTTGAAGGGTGACCAGAGCTGTTCACAGTGTCCAGGACACTGGTCATATGTCACCTTCACCAAGACTGAAAGGTACCCTAGAGGCCCTCCTGTTGACGGTGTCCCTGTGACCTCTGCCTTACACAAATCAGAAGGGAGAGCTGACCTGCTGATCATTTGCCCTCCCGAAAAGCCCTCGGCTGCGAATATAACCTTTTGGAAGTTTTCCCTTTGTGTATAAATAACCTCCGTCTTCATTAGAATGTTCTGCAGGGTAGTGTCGCACTCACTCTGGGCTGAATACATTACATTTGTATTTTCCTTTGGAAACTGTTATAGCAACACAAGAAAACTGTGAAGTGTGCGGGGAGGGTAGTGACTGGGCTGCCAGGACCTGGGAAGGCTCCAGGAAGAACACGTTCATAATCCCCATGGTCCCCAGTGGGTGTGCCTATGTGGAAAGCCTTGGTCTCTTCCAGGGTTCTCCCCAAGGATACCTGGACTCTGGCTGGCTCACATGGTGTCTCCTTGACCCAGTCTTTAGTTTTTGACTAGGTGACGGTGGATGTCATTTGGCCCCTGCTTTGGGCTACCAGGTCAAAGGTGTGACCCAGAGATCTGCTCTTTGCAGAGGTGGGAACTCCAGTCCAGCCCAGGGCGCTGTGTTCGGGGTGGGTTGCACACTGGCCGAAGCATCTCTCTGGCTCTTTCTGCAGACTCTCTGTTATTGCTTTGTTTGGTTCATTTGTGTACTCTCCTCTTCTTCTTTCTGGCTATTTTTGTTTTCTTGGGGTTGGTGCAAGATGAAGGACGGCTTGGAGAGGGGACACATGGAAGCTTCAAGTGAGGACCATGCTTGCTGTGACCCAGGTCGTCACTAGCATGTGGCCGATCACTCCTCTTCCTCAAGCACAGTCAGCTTGTATGTGCAGGTCATGGAGTTGCTCTGCCTCTGGAAGAGGCAAGACCCCAGGACCCATACTTCACTCTGAAGAGAAGGACTCTTCTCGACCTTCGTTCATCCATGGCCCTTTCATGCCGTGATGCACTCAACACGCCAAACACTGATGAGGTGACTCCAGAGTTCCTATAATTGCCCTTGAGGTCAGAAGCACAGCACAATTGCCTTGGGGTCTAGGTTCTAGAATCTTCCTACCTAGGGGTGAAGGAAAGGCTAGGTTGAGGTGGGTTATCTAGGCTGAGGCATCTAGAACCACTGTCCCCCGACTTGCTCTCACATGTGCAATCCTCTCTGGCTTGCTACTCTCCTTCCCATTCCCTCTCCTGCCAGACCACCAGGGCGAGGCATGCCTGACTTCTGTCTGAACCTGGGCTGCAACCAGCGCACAGTTTGCCTTTTGATCTCTGACCTGACACCTGTCAGTCACTGATTGTGCTGCTACCGCATAGAGTAAGAACTCCAAATAGGGCCACTGCAAGCAAGGCCTGGCTTGACCTTTCCCCTTGGCTACCCTGAGAGTAGATGTTCAGGACGACAGATAGCTCAAGGGTACCAGGTCCAAGGTCTCTGCCTCACTTCTGACCTTTCCCTCCCTGTGTGTCACACGCTGTCTGCTGTTGCCCGTCATGGAATTTTGGATGGAGGTGTAAGAAGAGAAAAGGTGAGAGGGTCAGAGGAGGGCGCACACGCAACCACCTCCCTGGGGATGTGGCACAGCTGTGGTTATCAAACTCTGGGACATTCAAGGTCTTCATGGCCTTTGTCCTTCACCTCCAGGTGTCCTCCAGTTCCCTTGAACTGGTCTGAGAGGGTCATTAGCACCCAACCCAGAGCAGACACGTGTAAAGAGCTGTGCCGCACTGTTTGGGGGCTTGTGGCAGGACAAGGGAAGTCTGTGCACACACACATGTGTTTTAAAAAATATGTCCCAGGGGGCTGAAGAGATAACTTGGGAGTTCTTCAGGAGGACCAGAGTTCTGTCCCCAGGACCCATTTTAGGTGCCTCGTAATTGCCTGTGACCCTGGTCTCCATGAGCACATGTGGTAGACACATCCACACATATAAATAAACAATACAGGTCGTGGCGGTGGTGGGGTGAAATCCAAGTGCAGGAAACAGTAGTCAGGAAGGAGATAAAGCTGATTGTTTATCAAGTTTAAACTCTGTTGTTGATTTCTAAAATCAATCTCTCTGTCTCTCTGTCTCTGTCTCTGTCTCTGTCTCTCTCTCTCTCTCTCTCTCTCTCTCTCTCAGATAAATGCATAAAAATTGTAGGGCATGTGTAAAATCCATTGTGACACTTTGCAACTTCAAAATGGCTACTCTAATTGTATAGAACTCAGTCCAAGACATTGGATCCAGATAATCTCTCTGTATAATTTTATTTTTATTTACAAGTTTCATACAATACAGTTTTAGTTAAAAAAAAATCTTTAACAATATATCTTACACTCAGTTGGTTGAATCTTTAGGTATGGAGAGCCAACCATATCCTCTCTTCCCCTCCCTCCCTCCCTCCCTCTCTTCCCTCCCTCCCTTTCTTCTTTCCTTCTTTGAGAAGGAACTCTTGTATCACAGGCTGGCCTGGAACTCAACAATCCTCCTGCCTCTGATCCTTGAACTCCTGCTAGGATTGCAGGTGTGAGCCCTTTTAGAGAAGCCCCCCCTCCCCCGATAGCCACAGTGGCTGACACTGGTGGATGAATGGCTGCCTCCCTCTGCAGAGAAACTGAAATTTCTGCAGATTTACTGTTCTGTTAAGCAGCTCTGTTGTTTCTGGGGGTGGGGATAGAGCGGAACGCATATTAGTGGACTCAAAGACAAAGACACGGTCTCCTGTATTCTAGAATGTAGGTGTAGACAGGCCTGCAGGGAAGAGTTGCAGGTAGGGCCAAGCCCCTCCCCACCCTCACCCTCCATCTCCCATCTTCTGGAGGTTGCTGCATATATGATCTGTGACCAAGCACGTCACTCCCGGCTCTGCCTCCATTGTCACGTGCCCTTCCATGCCTCTCGGGCTCTCTCCTTTTGATAAGGACATGGGTCCTACTGGACTTAGCACTCCAACAAGCAAGGTCACGTTTGGAGGTTCCAGTGCAGGAGCCAGGGCTTCCACTCTGACCCCCTCAAAGGTATGGAAGCTGCCCCTCCTCTGGGCCTTCCAGGCGTCTTGTGCGCAAGCTGCCTTTGTGCTTGGGAGCGGCCCTTTGTGGATCAGAATGCAGGGCACTCTGACTTGTTCTCTCCATGGCTCTGAGCCCCTTGAGGTTAGGCCTCTGTGGTTTTCTTGCTGGGTTTTGAAGTAGGCCAGAAGGCAGGGAATTTGTTTTCTTGTTCAGTGTAAGTCCCGACATGGTAAGCCCTGAGTGTGGGACGTCAAGGCCTTTCTTGTTCTCATTGGGTATTAGCTCTAGATTCAGGAGCAAGGCTGTGGCCCAGAACTAGACATGTTGATCTCATAGACACTATCCACCTCCCCCCACCGCATCAGAACAGCTGTGTCCCATGTCCTTTTGCCCACCCCCCCACCCGCCCCCCACCCAGGACGATACATATTTTGGACTCATTTCTTAGGATCCATGCTCCTTGAACCGTGGTTTGAGCCTATCTGGGTTTCAGTAACTGAACTCAAAGGTTGAAAAAGATTCATCCCCGGTAGAAGGTTCTGGAAGTGTAACCCAAAGGTAATTCAAACTCAAATACATAAGGGTTCACTGCTCTGGTCTGCGGAGTCTCTGACAGCTGTCGCCTGAGAGACGCGGAGGCTCTCACCAGAGCCTTAGTATATACTTTTGAGTCACCTTTGCATGTTGTACTGCCTGAGGCTGCCTGGCATAACTCACTCATGTTCAAGGCCGGGCACATTATGAACTACTGTGCTTTAAAAAAAAAAAATAGTACGTATGAAGTTTGCTGCTCTTACAGAAGCAATGGTTTAATAATAGAAAACAGAGATGTAATATTCTCTCACCGCCCTTCCTCAGCCTATATCAGATTGGCCTTATCTTTGGATTGGGCTGTGACAGAATCTTTGGTTTTAAACACTCTTGTTTGAGTGTGGAGTAAGGAGGGACTTGAGAGACACCCCCACGCCTCACACACACACCCCTCACACACACACCCTCACACACACACCCCTCACACACACACCCCCCCCACACACACACACCCCTCACACACACACACCACACCCACACACACCCCCACACACACACACCACACACACACACCCCCACACACACACCCCACACACACACCCCACACACACACCCCCCACACACACACACACCCCCCCCACACACACACCCCCCACACACCCCCCACACACACCCCCCACACACACCCCCCCACACCCCCCACACCCCCACACACACCCCCCCCACCACCCCCCCCCCACCCCCACCCCCCCCCCCACACACACACACACACACACACCCCCACACACACCCCCCCACACACATACACCACCCACCACACACACACCCCCCACACACACCCCCACACACACACCCCCCCCACACACCCCACACACACACACCCCCCCCCACACACACACACACCCCCCCACACACCCCCCACACACACCCACACCCACACACACACACACACACCCCACACACACCCACCACACACACACCCCTCACACACACACCCCTCACACACACACCCCACACACACACACACACACACCCACACACACACCCCCCACACACACACCCCTCACACACACACACCACACACACACACACACACACCACACCACACACACCCACACACACACACACACACACACACACACCCCCCACACACACACACACACACCACCCCACACCCCACACACACACACACACACACACCCCCACACACACACACCCCCCACACACACACACACCACACACACACCACACCCCCACACACACACACACACACACACACACCCACACACACACACCCACACACACACACCCACACACACACACACACACACACACACCCCCCCACACACACACCCCCCACACACACACCCCACACACACACACCCCCACACACACACCCCCCACACACACACACTCACACACACACACACACACACACACACACACACACACCACCCACACACACACACACCCCCTCACACACACACCCCCACACACACACACCCCACACACACACACCCCTCACACACACACCCCTCACACACACACCCCTCACACACACACCCCTCACACACACACACCTAACAGAGAAGCTATTGACAGTTGATGACTTCTGGGGGATGGAGACTTGGTTTACTTTCAGGATGTGGATTCTGGTGGCCAACCGTGCTCCAGTGGACAGCCGTACAACAGAAGGATACGTGAGCTGCTTAGGCAGGGCTTGGCGAGGTATCAGAGAAAGAGGACATTAAGTTAGGAGGAGTTAGGGTATGGATTTGAGAGGAGTTAAAGCTTCGAGTAGAAGGTGATCAAAATACATCGTATGAATGTATGAGACTCAAGAATTCATTAAATTTTATATCGGAACTGCTGTTTGAGTCTCATTAGAAGTCAATCAATGAGCCACTATTAGGACAGAATTTCCAGCAATTTCTCAAATGGCCTTATTGTATTTCTTCTACTTTAGACTACATCCCGCTCAAGGCGGTGTGGTAAGTTAATAGCTGATTATAAAATCAAAGTATCCACCCACTCTCGAAGACGCCGAAGTGCTTTATGTCCTTCAGGATCAAACGTTCCGATAGAGATTTAATTCTTTATACTGTTGTTCTTGTTAAGACCAGGTTTCTCTGTTTAGCCCTAGCTATCCTGGAACTCATTCTGTAGTCCCAGGCTGGACTTGATCCTACAGCTCTGCCTGCTTCTGCCTTCCAAGGGCTGGGATTAAAGGTGTGCCCCGCCACCACCGCCAGTTGAGATTTAATAATTAGAATTAATTAATAATCTATGAAAAAAGCAAGCACATCCCTCTCATTAGCGTGCAAATTTACTTCGGTCTTTAGTAAGTGGTAAACTTAAATTATACCAAATAATTGCTTTAAAATAAGTTTCCTGGGGGCTGGAGAGATGCATCAGTGGCTAAGAATGCTCTTGTAGAAGAATGGGGTTTGGTTTCCTTGTAGCCCCAGCACCAGGGGATCCAACACCTACTTCTAGAATCCATGGGCATGGCACTATCATACACAGACACACAGACGACACACACTTAGTTAAAAATAATAAAAATAAGTCTAAATGAATTCATTTGTGAATTTTTGTCAGTAAACATTTGGTTTGTAAAACATATACTTAGGAAAAAAATTCTCAGGGGAAAAGGGGCTGACAGTGGAGGTTTAAGCTCTCTGATTTAGGGGGTCACTGCATTGGGGGGGCTCTACCAGCAAAATCCTTCCTCCATATGAAGAGATGAGCTCCTTTGCAGAACCCTGGACAATGCTGGACCTGCACTGGCCTCTGCACTGTGAAGTGACCTTGAAAACTCCCAGACCCTACTCAGAGCTCTTCTAAGGCAGGGCCATGAGAACCAGTTTCCCTCCCTGCTCAGGACTGTCTCTCTGTGCCAGACTCACTGAGGTCGGCTGAGGGGACGACTTGATCTCTCATCTTTTTCTCTCCGGAAGTTGCATGCATCAGAGCCTTAGCTTCATGGCCGCTCTGAGGTGAGGGTTGCGAGTGAACAGCCTCTGCCCAGCATCTAGGAGGATGTGGCTTGGCCTGAGAGGAGGAGACAGATTACTCCCTTCATTAACCCAGGGTTCTGTGTCTGACTGATTTGCTGATGAGGCAGTGGAGGTCCAGAGGTGACTGTTGACTTGCGCCAACCAAGAGACCCTGAGCATAGACGGTCTTTGGATCTACTGCTGTGGGGACAAAGATGTTGGAGATTAAGACTCAAAAACTAGGACAGAACAGGGAGTCCCCGGTGAGGATCACATAACCATTCATATCCCACTTCCCCACTGGACCTTTTTGGAATGTGTGTCTGTGCATGTGTGGTGTGTGCATGTGTGCACATGTGAGTTCATGTGTGAGTGCAAGTGAGTGCATGTACATGCATGTGCGTGTGTGTATGCGTGTGTGTGTGTGTGCATGTGTGTGTGTGTCTGTGCATGTGTCGTGTGTGCATGTGTGCACATGTGAGTTCATGTGTGAGTGCAAGCAAGTGCATGTACATGCATGTGTGTGTGTGTGCGCATGCATGTGTGTGTGCACGCGTGTGTGAGAATCCTGACTGCATTCACTTGTGCTTGTCTATATATACTCCATTTTCTATCACACTGATGAAAACCAAGAAAGTTACCCAAGGACACAGAACCAACGCTAGTCATTGTCCGCACTTGCCGAGGATAGGAGAGCCCGAGCCACAGAGAAGATGATAACTGCAATTATTCAGAACAAATCAATTATCGTCAAAGTGACACTAAAAACGTAAGAACCCATTGAACGCTTTAGGAGGGCAAGGATGTGTTCCCAAGCTACCTTTCTCACCAATTGTATCATGGTAAGAGGTTGTAAAGGAGATGTCCTTTACAGACAGTGGGCAGCAGTGAGGGATCGATAGAATTGCAGAAACAGGCGATTTCTGCCTTTAATGAGCTGGCACCTCTGGGCAATACTCCTTTGATGCTGTTCCCCCTACACTACACACACACACACACACACACACACACACACACACACACACACACACTCTACTTTCCCACCCCCACCCCGTCCCTTTCTGCTGATGGGCAGTGATAGCAACACAAAGCACCATCTGGAGTCTCTTTCCTCCTCTCCTCGGCTTTCCCTTCTTTTTCTTCTCTTCCTTCCTCCTTTCTTTCCTTTCAAGACAGGGTCTAGCTGTGTAGCCCAAGCTAACCTAGAACTCAAGATCTCCTCGCCTCAGCCTCCTGGGTGCTGGGATTCCGAGGCTACACATGCCACTGTGCTCAGCACTACTTATGTCACTTAGGGGAGACAAAGAAACTTGAATTAATTTAATCTGTGGAGCTTATGACCAGTCCTGAGGATTGGACTCAGAGTGGAGCTGGGGGAACGGTGCCATGGGGGAGCAGTTCTCCCAGTCCAGAGTATGGGACTTTGGGAGGACGCGCAGGCATGGTGTGTAAACGGTGCAGGAAACAAAGCAAAGCACTGGGGGCAGGGGGGGAACACATAGATGAAACACCACGAATGACCTGAGCCCACAACGGAAGTGAGGAGGTAACTGCAGCAAGAAGTTTTCCCCATGGGCAGGGAAACGTCCTAAGCCACGGCGCTCGCTCGTCTCACTAGGTGTAGAGAAGTGTCCCGACCGTCACCATCTTCAGTGAGTGGAGGTGTTCTCAGGAGGAATGGTAGTGAAACTGGTTTGCCTCCTGGGACTTACTTTTAAAAGCTCCAGGGTTTGAGTGTTCACCCCTAGATGGGATATGTATTTCTCTTCCAGAACTCAAGGACGTGGTGAAAGAGGGGGTGGAAAGAATCTAAGAGCTGGAGGGTGGAAGGTGTGCCATCCTCCACATGTCTCGAGGATGTTGCACTTATGGACTGACAGCATCAGTGATCACCAGCACAAACAAGACCTGGGTCCATCGGCCGGCCATCTTGGGTGGGAGAGTGGTGGCTCATGAGGCCGACTTCCTTCCAGGGTCAACTTGCCAGGAAAGGTTTGCTTCAGGAGGGGACATTATTTTTCTTCAGGGCCACTGATAAGTTTTCCATTTAAGTAAAAAAAAAAAACAATCCTCACCATGCTCATGTGAGTAGCACTAATGACAAGCACACACAGTAGGACAACTAGGAAGGAAGACTCACTGAGAGAAAGAGGAGTATCATGGGAATGGGAGGGGGATAGGGGAAGGGGAGAGGATAATGGGATACTAATGACCAACACACATTGTATGTATGTATGTATGCATGTATGCATGTATGTATGTTTGTTCATATGTCTGTCTGTATGTATGCATCATGTTTGTTCATATGTATGTATGTATGCATGCATGTTTGTTCATATGTATGTATGCATGTATGTATGCATGTTTGTTCATATGTCTATTTGTCTGTATGTATGCATGTCTGTTCATATGTCTATTTGTCTGTATGCATGTATGTTTGTTCATATGTATGTTCGTATGCATGTATGCATGCATGTTTGTATGTATGTATGCATGTATTTATGTTTGTATGTATGTATGTATGTGTTGCCTGTCTACTGGACTACTTGCTTCCACACCCTACTTGCCCTTGGGGTTGGAGGTGAGGTGGCACAGAATCAACAGCACAGACTCCGGGAGCAGGTGAGAAAAGCCACAGCAAGCTCCTTTAATACGCTCCATCCGAGCACCATTGGTCCCAAGAAAGCATCTCTTCTAAACAGTGGTTCCCAATTGGCTGGCATTGTCTGCATCAGCAATCCTTGTTCTCTCAGGTAGTCCTCAATTAGGTCCTCCAGGAGATCCTTTGTGGCTTGGAGCCCCATTGTTTATGCAGACGTGACTGCACTGTTTCTCCTACATGTATGTATATGTATGTATGTATGTATGTATGTATGCATGCATGCAGACAGGCTTCCATATATATATGTATATATAGATGGAATTGTAAAACATTGTTTAGTTTGCTTTGCCCCAGGCCCCATCCAGATCTCATTCTATTGGGGACTCTTTACTGCCTGCCTCCCCACAAACAGCCCTCTCCTTGAGGCCTTAGGACCATCTTTATCCCTGAATGCAGGGTACTGGGTGCTAGTCAGTGGTTTTTCAGGCTCTGACTGAGATCTAGGATTGAGATTTCCAATGCAGCTCTGTAATGTTTGACACTGGCCTCTTGCTCCTTCTGGGATGTTTGAGGGATTGTTCTGCCTTGGTTGTAGACAGCCATTTCAACATTGCAGGCTACAATTCAGTCCAGGGACACTCTCACTTCACATGTGGAGTTGGGAAACTCAGATTCCAGTCATCTGATCCCACACTCTAAGAGGTAACATTATTTGTTGAGGAGTTACTGCAGATGGATTTAGTTAAAGCCGAGGATGAGTCCTAACCCATGCCTGGGGGTGGGGAGAGTCTTCATAACAGGGAGGAGTTTGCTGGAGATGGTGAGATTGCTCAGTGGGTAAACGTGCTTGCTGACAGCATTCATGACCTACATTCAGTCTCTGGGTCTCATGTTAGCTACTTTTCTATAGCGGCGATAAGAGCACTATGGCATGAAGGTGGGAACTTATAGAGGAGAGAGTTTATTTGGGCTTATGGTTCCAGAGAGTTAGAGTCCATGATAGCAAAACAAAGACACGCACAGTGGCTGAGAGATCACAATTAGAAATCCAGGAAAGCAAACTAGAAAGCTCACAGCCCACTCTGTGAGACCACCAGAGGCAGACCAAAATATCCAAATGCTAGAGCCTGAGGGAGACAGTCAAACACACCACAGACCCACACGATGGAAGGAGATAAACTGACTCCTCCTGCACGTTGTCCTTTGACTTCTGCACATACACACAACATGAATAACACATATAAACTTTTGAAAGGAGGTGTCTGAATAGACAAGCTATTCAGAAGAAAATACATGAACAGGAGGTCAGTAGAGAAGCTGTGTGGTACGCAGTTCCTTCTTCCAACCTCATAAGGAGCCTTGGCTTCTAACTTCCAGCCTTGTAGCTTCACAGTATAGAAATTCTCTGGCCTTCTACTCTGTGGTACTTGACATAACTGACTGCCAAACACTGTGGTTACATCTGTGGCCCCTCTACCTGTATTGACCACAACTCCAGTTCAGTCTCCTCTTCTCAACCCAAAGGATGGCCACAACTCTTCTTCTTCTTCTTTTTTAAAAGATTTATTTATTATTTTATGTATGTGAGTACATTGTTGCTACCTTCAAATACAACAGAAGAGGGGCATCAGATCCCATTATCAGATACCATGGTTGTGAGCCACCATGTGGTCACTGGGAATTGAACTCAGGTCCTTTGGAAGAGCAGTCAGTGCTCTTAACCACTGAGCCATCTCTCCAGCCCTGACCACAACTCTTCTTAAGGTGATAAGGGAGACCTTCAGAACTTGAATGTGCACGTGCAATGTACTATTTCTGTCTGGGCGTCTTATCTTGGCTATACCCTCCATTTTATTTCTAAAAAAATGTTTTAATATATATATTTGACAATTTTATACACCATATTTTTGTCATAATCTTTCTCCCTACCAGCTTTTCCCAGATCTTCTCTAACTTTTCCTACCCACCCAACTTCACTCTTTTTTTTCTCTTAAAAAATTCTAATCCTAGAAACAATGACATGAAAGAAAAATAACACAAAAATTACCACACACATGCACACACTCACACATACACACTCATACACACACACACACACACACACACACACACACACACACACACACACACACACACACACGGAATAAAAACAAAGACAGCATGATATCCGACCAACTATTCCCTAGCATGGAGCTTGCCCTGGGATATGGATGCTATACCTGGTTCACTCCACTGAAGATGGATTTTCTCTTTTCCAGCTGCTCTTGCTTGCAAATAGCTTCTTGGCTAGGAGAAGGACTTTGTGCTTACTTTCCCAAATCCTCCCTTTTCTGACAGGATTATTATTTCATAGCTTGGATCTCTTTGTATCACCCATGCACACACAAATACATACACAGATATGCGTGCACACATGCATTCTCATACAAACACACGTTCAATGACGTATCTCTACTTCACCAGAGCGATACTCTTCAATTATTTACTGGGCCAATCCTGACATCTATAGCAAAGCCTCAAGAAAAACCAACAAGAGTTTTAAAAGAAAGGAAGAAAAATTATTTAGCTATGCTTTGGTGCAAACCCATAATCCCAGCTATTCAGGAGACTGAGGCAGGAGGATCAAGGATGAGAAGTTGAAGACCATCTTGGGCTGGAAAGTGAGCTTAAAACCAGTGTAGGCAACTTAGTGAGACCCTCTTTAAAATCAGAAGTGAGAAGAGGGCCAGAGACGTAGCTCAGTGGGACTGTAACTGCCCGGTGTAGCTTCTATTCTCAGTCCTACACGTGTGCACAAACATGATTTGCTAGTCAACTGGCCTAAACAAACTCCTTTAAAACCACGTGAATAAACCCTGAAGGCAAATTCCTATGCCTTAGGCATAGAAGCTGGGTGGGGGTTGAAGTAGTCTGGATGGGGGTATCTCAGAGTTTCTGGGACTCTGTTCTCAGATCAAAGCTGTGCCTGGATCCTGAGGGACAACCTGTTTTGCAGAATTCTCTGTGGCACTGTTGGTCACAATAGGCAGCTTGACAGTACCATGTTCTAGGTCCTTTCTATTCCTGAACCCTCAGAATTCCTTGAATGACTTCAGCAGGTAACCAGAGAAAACTCTGCACGTTTCAAGGGGCCGTGGGGTGGGAAGGAGCCAGGAACATCCCCAAAGTGAGGACTGGATGGGCACAATCCCACCTCTGGAAGTTTCAGTAGGCCAATGTTTGATACTTTGAAGAACTACGGATTTCTTGTAACTATGGAAACATAAATCTAGGCATTAAGGAGTCAGAGAGAAAACTGCTATTGTTGCCTTGACAACCAATAAACCCCCAAGTCTTTGTTTTTAGGAATAGAGGTAGCACACATTTATCTTCTAGGTTAATCTGCCTGTAGGAAGAAGTTAGAATGGGCCTGTGTACGTTCTAGAGGCACACCGTGGTTAAAACATTGTGTGTGCATGTATGCTTTGGGAGAGCCTTTCCAAGGTCGAGCAGAGAAGGTTTGTGTATGGGGGTTTTTAGAAAGGCTGAGATACCCCAAACTGGTCACCCATTCTAAGTGTCTTAGTGCATGACCTCGCATGGAGTGGTTGCTACTCATGTTCTACAGAGGTTGACTGACTCAAGCTGGTGTTGGAGACTATTGTGAGGGAGCTGAGATCTTCTGTCATTAGGACAGATGTCCAGATGCTCGTTCTGCTCCAAGCTCCGCCCTCCGAGTTCGCATACGTGTTGTTGGTTTTGAGTGAACTCTTCTGGGCCCACCCCTCTATGGCTGCCAGCCTGCCGAGAAGTGCCGTGAGTAGCTGTGGCTCCGGGCTGCTTGGAACTCTATTTCCCAGGGTCTTGTAAGATTTAGAATGTAAATCATCATTCGGTCTCCAAGCAGGGCATGAAGGTTTCTGAGCTGATGCCTAGACGGACTTTGAAGGCTCCCACCCTGGAGCCAACCCTAGGGAACTACTGATGGATAGCTTCCTGCCTGCATGGGGCCTATGTTCCTCCATCTCTTTGCGCTCCAGCACCAGCTGTCTTGGTGGGGGAAACGGCACTGAGACAAGAGAGTAAAATGACAGGAAGAGCTTTCTGAACGTTATCGTCACATTGACAAGTGCGGGATTGTGGAAAGCACTGATAAAAACCACAAAGATGCACGTGCAAATTATTCCTGGTGTGGCTGATGAAACAGACAGGTGGCAAGGTTTCCATTCAACTTCAGCCCCATCTCTAAAAGGGTTCTTTGTACATACTGTCAGTGTGTGGGGAAAGGGTTAACTCTCTTCAGTCCTCTGCTCATGCTGCTGTCAGTGTGTGGGGAAAGGGTTAACTCTCTTCAGTCCTTTGCACATACTGGAAAGGGTTAACTATCTTCAATCATTTGCACATACTGTCAGTGTGTGGGGAAAGGTTGAAAAAGATGGAGAAACTGCCAAGGCTCACGTCTCTTCATCCCAGGATTTGCCACCATACTGAAGCTCCCAAGGATTTCAAAGATCCCAGACCCATATGAAAGGACAACCTGGGGAAGTATAGCAAGCTTGCAGTAGTCACACCTATGTCACCGACAGGTGGTGGGCCTCTGTGGTGCGGCCCTTCACTCCAGAACTTGGGAAGCAGAGGCAGGGAGGGGTTGTAAGTTCGAAGTCAGACTTGAACGACAAAATGAGTTCTAGGCCAGTCTAGGATCCATGGTGAAACTCTACAAAAAGCAAAACAGCAACAACAACAGCAACAGCAACAAACCTGTCCCTACAAAAAAGGCAAAGAACAAATACCTTCCTCCCCCACCAACCAGACAACAAAAAGCAGACGAAATTAGGGAGAGAAAGAGCTTTAGACCAGGCTGAAAGCAAATTGTTTACCGAAATAGCCAATCGCCTACTCCCTGACCCACGAGGTGACCCAGCCTCCTATTTTCTTGATGGGTTCAATTTCCTCATATCAAATGTAGACAAAAATGGAGCCTCGTCATGGAAAACCAGCAGGCCTGTGAATTAGGAAATGATCTAAAAGCATTATAAATGCAGGCGATGAATCAACTCTGACATATCGCTTCTTTGTCAACTTTGCGGCCGTTGAGCTTGTTGCCAATCTGAAGGGCATTTCATAACAAGCTGCTTTTATTAACACGCACCAGACAAGGATCTATCTTATTAAGTCTGGGATAAGAAGCGAAGCTGTTCCTGGGTTACTCGGGGTGACAGTTTTGAGCCACTGTTTTTCACACACCACTGAGACAACGGAAATGAATCCTCGTCGGTCCCTGGATCCATTTTGCAAGTTACTTTAAAAACTAATAAAGGGAAATCATGCGGACAGCCTCGTGTATCTTGTCTGTCCCTAGCGTCTGCTCACTCTTCCTGGGCTGTCATTTTATGCTGTGAGGTGCCTTCCCCCCCCCCTTCTTCTTCTGTTTAAAACAATCACCTTTTTTATTAAAAAAAAAATGGGTTTTCAAACCGGGTATTAGAAACTTGATTATGTGGTGACAGGCTGCTCCTGACATTTCAGGAAGTGGGTGGAAAGCGGGAATTTTAAAGTGGATGAGTCATGGGGGATTAGAGAGGAAGCCACAGCAGCTGGGGGCAGAGGCTTCAGAGTAGAATTCATGGCTTATTCTGAAAGGCTACGTACAGGGTACTTGCCTTTGTGAAGGCCAAATGGCAGACAATGGCTGACGCACAGGGAACAGGAGTGGGATGGTGGGTGGCAAGGTACAGGCTGAAGAGGCAGGTGGATCCTGCCCTGGGGAAGAGGCTTAACCCTTAGCTTGCCTCTGAGGGTACAGCTGTGTGCAAGGATGTCACATGTGGGGCTTTGTCCTGCAGGAGCAGGGGGCACTTGAAGTTATTTTACCTTTTGGTTTTTAATTGGGGTGTGTGTGTCTGTGTGTGTCTGTGTGTGTCTGTGTGTGTCTGTGTGTGTCTGTGTGTGTCTGTGTGTGTCTGTGTGTCTGTGTGTCTGTCTCTGTGTGTGAGTATGTCGGTGTGCGTCTGGGGAACCATGTAGGTCGGAGTGGATTGACACTGAACGAATGTCTGTCTCAGAGATCTTCACGTTAGTTTTGGAGACTATCTCTCACTCATTTGACAACAATGTTGACTGGCCAGCAAATTCCCCGGGGAGTCCTATGTTGGGATTACAGGCATGAGCTTTCTCGCCAAGCTTTCAAAGCCGGAGCTGTGAATCCAAATTCAGATCCCCATTCTTGTGCATCAAAGCCGTCTTCTGAGCCCATTTATCCTGGGAGGTAGATCCCATTCTGTAGTCTCGGGTGGTCTTGAACTTAAGATATATCAGTTCTTGAGTGATCAAGAGAACCTCCATGATGATCCCAACTCTCTGGAACCGTGTAGCTGACCTTCAGAGACATGAGAAATGCTTATTGTCTGAGGTTATTAGGTTTGGGGGCTATTTGTTACTCGGCGAAAGCTAACTATTACAGACATCACTCATTAGGCCTATTGAATACCGAGTAGGCACTACTCCTGTGGTAAACGTTGTCCAAACATTGTGTAACATAAAGTCTTGAAGCTTTGGGGTGGGGGTGGAGGGGGTCACTGACTTTGAAAGCACAAGGTATTCTCGTTGCTATGGATACTTCCATTGAGACAGAGAAAGAGGAACCTAGTGTTGCCTTGACAACAGGGTTGCCAATTGAAATCTGGGAAGGCAAAGTACTATGAGAAATAAGGGAGGGGGCGTGCTTAAGCCTTTCCCCAGCATCTTGCCTTCGTTTCCTTGATGCCATGTCAGAAGCAAGTATCATTGGAACTGGGAGCAGGAAGCTGAGCTGCAGGAAGCACTATCCTCCTCCTGGCCCATCCCACAGCAGGAGAAGATTGCACAGCCAGGAAGCAGCAGGAAGCATGGCCACTGAGTGTGTTTCCTTGAAGAGTTTGTAGGTCGCTGTTAGCTAGATTAGACCCCAGCAAGAGGGGGCTTAACAACTTCCAGCCCCCTGCTCCTGCGTTCCCTTGGCAGGGAGGGAAATGGAGACTTAGAGAGGGGAGAAGGCTGCTTGATGTCTGGTAATGGGAGGGCGGCACTCAGTCAGGCCTGGACATGCGCGTGAGACTCACTACTCTCTACCTGTGCGATGCTATGCAAGGCCGATGGCCTCTTAAATGTCACAGGCCTTGAGGAAATGCTGTGACAAGCTTGGCACAGCCTTCAGTCTGTGGTGGGTTTGAGACCGTTGCCTGCCAGCAGTTACACTTACTGTCAGGGTCACTCTGTCCAACTCTTTAGAGTCACTAAAGTCTAACAGAGGAGACCCAACCTTATCCAGATTCTTCTAAGAGAGGCCTGGTGGTGCCGAGTTTCTGTAGCCCAGGGTTTCATGTCTCAGTCCTTAAGCTTGGACCATTTTCGGGTCCCCGTTTCTTCCCTGATGGGCAAGCATGGAGGGGGTAGACTGGCTTACTTTTCCATTTTGTCAAGGAGGGACTTGAGTTGCAGGGAGGGTCGAGTCTGCCCAGGGTCCCCAGAAAGTCTCTGGAGCTTGAGAGTTAAAGTCTGTATCCCTCAGCCATGCCTCCTTCCCTGCCCCTCACAGCCTGCTGTGGGATGGCGCCTCCACACAGAGGGCCAGATGTGGGGTTTAGTAAAGGGAGAGAGGAAGGAAGAAGTTTGGGGCATCCGCTTGTGAGAGGAAAAAAAAAATCACCAGTCGTGCGTAGACATCTTCTACGCATGGCAAACAAACGGTAGGCTAACACTCCTGGGCATACGAGGAACACCTCAGCCATGGACGTCCTGTCTCACCAAAGCAGCACGGCTCGGAAGTCTGTGGGGTGGAGGGGGTTCTCTTTGCTTTGCTTTGGTTCTGCACAAGGCCTGGAGAAAGAGTCCGGAGGCTGACAGTCACTGTCCCAAACCCACAGCAAAGTAGGCTCTGACGGTTGCAGTTTGGGGCAGACAGGGTGGTCAGAGCTAGTACTTGGCCGGCACGACACGGTCAACAAAGGACAAAGGGACAGGCATGGAGGTGACACACACTGTTGGTCCCTGGTGTGCGAAGGTGTGGGCCTCTAGGAATTCCTGGGAGCGTGAGGCTTCCCCGTGCACTGCTGTGTACACTGCTCACAGTGTTCAGGGGTCCTTGCCTTCCTTGCGTCTCTGCCTTGGGGCATTGGCTTAGCCGCCCATGGGGTCCTTTCACTGAAAACAAACCCGGTTCAGAAGCCCCACAGAGTACGTTTGAAGTCGGTGCCAGGTGAGAGGATATTGAAGTTTTGACTGGTAACTAGTTCAGCCAGGGCATGAGCAGGCAACACGGGTCCCCGCTCCTGCCAGACATCTGCCACTCCCTGTGAAGGTCAGTGATGTTGGTTCAGGTGTTGAGAGTGGATAAAATGAGAAGGGAAGGTGCCCCATGCAAAATAATCTGTGTTGGTGGCAACATCAGGTGATCCTCTGGAGGTTGAGGGAAAATAAACTCTCCTGCTAAGGCTGGTCTGTTCCTAAGGTTCTGGGGTGGGGTGGGAACACAGCTGTTTGTGTTCCATTGCTTCTGTCTCTAGGGTCGCTCCTCAGGCCTCACTGGCAAAGGAAAATGGCTGCTGTGTTGGTGGCCTCGGCTGGCCTTGTGTTAGAATGTGCTGGCTGGAAGCACAGCTGGGGACAGATTCTGATTTTGAATAAAACCATCACCTCTTTTGTCCCTTGGCAACGTCCCCCAATGCCACGCAGAGTTTGTTTTTGTGTACCCAACTTGCCATCTGTCCGGGGTTAGCTCTCCAAGCTGTGTGACAATTTGGGTTTTGCAGCCGTGATTAGCTGCGAATTTGGATTTTGTTGACTCTCGGCCTTCATGTGGGGATTACAGGAATACTACCTAAGTGGACTTTTCAGTGGGCTCAGATGCCTCCTTGGGTACACAAGGTCCTGAAGCATCCCCTTCTGGCCCTGGCCCTCACATTTCAGGCGAGAAGATCTCATAAGGAGACACCAATTTGTAGTGAGAAGATGGGGCCCTGGCAACATCAGGATTCTCAAGACCTCGGCCCCTTCCGGTAGAGAGGGTCCTATGAGATGCTCACTGTGGAATGTGGGGCTCTTGCCTCTGCAGGAATGATTGGGTAGCTAGCCTCCCTTATACAGGGCATGCAGAAGGAGGAAGCTGTCATTCCCAGGTGGGCGTGAATTCTGACTGATGTAGTCCTGGCCATCTTCTGCCTTTGATTTGTGTTGGGTGAGTGTCTTGACCTATGAGACTCAAAAACAATGTTGTCTGAGGGCTCTAAGAGAGGCAGCTCAAAAAACAAACAAAACAGACAAGAGCAAAAATGAAGAGAGGCTCCAGGGGCTGAGGAGAGGCGCTGGCAGTCACATGGACTGGAATCCCCATCCTCAGGACCCATGTAAAAAGGGAACTCCTCACAGCTATGACCCCTGCTGCAGGAGGTCAGAGACAGGAGAACCCCGAAGCTCCTTGGCAGGCCAGTCTGAGCGTCCGAGTCAGCAGAGATTCTGTCTTGTAATGTAGAGATGGGAAACCATGGAGGAAGACACCTGAGGTTGACCTTTGTCCCCACAGTCATACCCACATGCACAGACCCACATTAACAAGTACATGCACCCTTCCACATATGACAGAAACACATATACATGTGGATAAACAGTACAACGCTCACATACAGCATAAACACATGCATGTGTGGTTACACAGTACAGCATGTAATATATCAGAGAAAGTATAAAAGGAAGAGCAATGGAGAAAGGCACATGATGTTGACCTCTGGCCTCTACATGCATACCATATATGAGCACTCATGATCGCACACACATGCACATGCGTGAGTACTCATATACAGGAATATGAATACCCATGCACAAGAATATACACATGCACACACACATAGACATGTACACACACAGAGACATGTACACACAAGCACACACACGGACATGTATACACACACACACACGGATGTGTAGATATGCTTAAGGCAGAAAAGGCTCGTCTTGCCTTTGGCTGGAGGTGAGGAGTGGCTGTGATGAGTTTCTGTGCTACAACTGTAAGATCAGAGCTAGAAGGGGTCCCCATCCCTGCTAGGAGCAGCTGAGTCCCTGCCTTTCCTATCCCTCTGGTATGTGACATTATAGAAAGAGCATCCTTTCGGCCATTTTGAAGGGCTGGTTTCTGTTGCTTGTAGGGCAGTGTCCTGAAGCCCTTGTTCCTTAGAATGCTCCTTGGGTCTGTGATGTCCATGCCCTCACAGCTTGATAGGCGTGGACTGCGCCCCTGTAACCTCTGAATTTTGACAGGAGGATTGCTGAGTATTTGAGGTCAGTCTGGACCTCAGGTCAGTCTAAAAGGGGGAAGAAAGGGGGCCAAAGGGACACACACACACACACACACACACACACACACACACAGAGACACAGTGATATAGAGAGAGACAGAGACACACAGAGACACACAGAGACATAGAGAGACACAGAGACAGAGACACACAGAGACAGAGACACAGAGAGAGACAGACACAGAGAGACACAGAGACAAGCAGAGACATACACAGAGACAGAGATACAGAGAGACAGAGACAGAGACACAGAGAGATACAGAGATGAACAGAGACAGAGACACAGAGAGATACAGAGATGAACAGAGACAGAGACACAGAGAGATACAGAGATGAACAGAGACAGAGACACAGAGAGACAGAGAGACACAGAGACAGAGAGACAGAGAGACAGACACAGAGACGCAGAGACACAGAGACAAACAGAGGCACACAGAGAGACAGAGAGAGGGAGTCTGGGTTCCTCTCCTCCCTCTTTCCTGGGATGCCTGGATGACCGTGCAGTGGTGTCTGTAAGCTTCCATGGTTGAGGTACACTTTTTGCCTGACAAGGCTACTGTGGAGGACTCCAGTTTTGGCAAAGGTGGGTTCAGTTTCCCCCAGGATGGAAAGAAGGCCCTGGTTGCATGGATTGCAAAGTCACAATGGGCCAGAATTGAGCAGTGCTCTGAGAGCTGGAGGCCTAGCAGGCCCTGAAGTTAGTTTCTGATGTGCTCAACTATTTTTCATTAATTCCCATTTAGGTGTGGCATCGATTTTAATCTGGAGCTGTGAGCGCGGGGAAATCTCATTAATTCAGGCCTCGGCAATTCTGAGGTGCTAATTGAGGTGGAGACAAGTCTGCCGTGTAGGTAGAGCGCGGGGAGGGGACGAATGGATTGTATGGATTCTGGCTCACCTGGTAGATGTAAAGAGATGACCTTCCCAATTATCAACGACCCCAGTGTGTTCAATAGGACTCATTCTTGAAAATCAATCTATTAACAAATATGCACCAAGTGTGACTTACGCTCAAGTCCCCAGCTGGATGAACACGCGTCTGGAAAAGTTAGTGTTTGATCAGTGCAGGAAACAAGCAGATGTTTTCAGGCAATGCAGTTTCTTACCCAGCCTGTGCTCCTGTCTTCTGCCAGCCTTTCCAAACATAAGAACTCTTCTCTCCTTGTTCATCCCGTCCCACCCTTAACAGTGCCTCTCCCCGCTGTGCCCACTTCCCAAGCTGCTTGTAACTTGCTGTTACTTCCACCATTCTAAAGACGAAATCTCTCCAATCTTGATGCCGTGATCTCTGGCTACCGTCTTCTTTTGTTCTCTCCAAAGAGTTAACAGTTCTCTGTCTGAATCCTTCTTCACCTCTCATAGCCTCTCTTCCCCACAGGAGATGCTCCTGTGTGGTCACAGAAGGCCCATGCTGCCACAGGTTGGATCTGTGAGCTGCTCTTGTCAGTGACCTTAAACACAGTTACTTCCTTTCTTTTCTAGAAACGCCTTTTTTTTTTTTTTTTTTTTTAACTTGTGGTTGCTGGAACTGAACCTAGGACCTTGTGCATGCCAGGTAAGTACTCTACCACTAAGCTACACTCCCTCCCTTGGTTTGAAACAGGGTGTTGCTATGTAGATTATGCTGGCTTTGGACTCCTTCTGGAGCCCAAGAAGACCCCAAACTTGCAGTCCTTCCTTGTCTACCTTCCGACTGCTGGGTTACACATGGAACTTGGAAGTGTTTTTCTGGTTTGCCCTCTGGGTCCCAGATCTGGATTCTCCGCTGCCTCAGCGGTCACTCACTGGCCGGTCCATTGGTCTCTCATCCTCTGTGTCTCCAGGTTGCTGCATCCGATGACAATGTTTCCTGGTCTCTCGTGAGGTGGGAATCAAGGTTTTCCCTGCCTCTTCTGTGCTGGGATCGAAGTCCACGCTTGTGCTTGGGCCTCTCCACATTACGGCTGTCTTTAGTTTTCATTCCTCAGCCGGGAGCTCCCCCACCCACATGTTCACTGTTTGAGTCCATCCTAAAGCAACGTTTCCTGTTTTGTATGCAGGACTCTCGGGTGAGTCTTGACCTGCCTTCTCTAGTTCTCACCCTACATCAAATGCCCCTGGTTCCACCCTTAACGGTGATATGGTTTAACATGGCTGCTTCTTACTCTTCCTTTCACATCTGTGGGGTCCTTTTCCTTTTTTGCACAGGGTCTTGCCGGGTACCACAGGATGTCCCAGCACTCATTACGTAGTCTTGGTATTCAGTATGTAGCCATTCTCCTGTCTCAGCTTTTAGATGGCTTGGATTAAAAGATGCATCAAGCCTGGTTCTCTTCCCCCTGTCCCTTGGGCGATGATCCTCATATTCCCCAGGCTTGACACTTTTTTCTAAGTGTGTTGTTGTTCTGACCTAAATCAGAGCCTCCTCTCCAAGTCATGGCAAAACCTTTCTGAAGCATCTCTCTTTCCTGGAGTGGGTCCCAAGACCCTGTCCCACCTCTTCCTACCTCCTTCAAGGCACCTGCGGCTCCTTGATCTTCCTCTGCTGCTCCAACATGTCTGTGGTTTGAATCCTGACTCTCAGCAGTCTGTGTGTCCTGCAGGCTCCCCTGTCCCTCCATTCTCAGCATGCTAACCCCATGGCGTGTCTTTTTCAACACCTGACTCAGGAGATGTTTGTCCTCTGAGCCTGGGACCTTGTAGCACAGAGTGGCTTCCAGAGCAGGCCAATGCTGGTCTGGTGACTGGTGTTCGTTACTTCAGTGCGTACTAAGTCAGCTGTCAGGTGAATGGATCTGCATGTGGATTGACCTTCTAGCCGAGACAAGAGGAGGGCAGAGACTTTTATGGTCCATGTGTAGTCAGGCGCCAAGCTCTAGAGTCTGTCATTGCTCCTGCCGTGTGTTGGTCACCAGGACTAGTAAAGAGCGTGTGTGCACACGCATGCGGGCATGAGAACAGACAACGAACGAGATACATACGGGAGAGGATGAGGTAGCAGCAGCTAGCTAGGAATTCCGGGTTAGAGGATAGCTTGGGCTACAGATGGAGAGGCTTTATCTTAAAGACCAAACTCAAACAAAAGGATGATGTGAATCACAGTAAATGTGATGGGTGAAAAGATCAGGGCAAGGCTGTGTGAGCAGGACTAGTGGGATGTTTGCAGGCTCAAAGTCCTCAGGGTCACTTAAACTGAGTGGCAGCACAGACCTGTGGTCCCAGCACTGGAAGGAGGAGGCAGGAAGATCAAGAGTCCAAGGCCAGTCTGGGCTGGCTATCTATCTATCTATCTATCTATCTATCTATCTATCTATCTATCTATCTATCTATCTATCTATCTACCCACCCTCCCACCCATCCATCTACCCACCCACCCACCCACCCACCCATCCATCCACCTACCTACCTACCTACCTACCCACCCATCCATCCATCCATCCATCCATCCATCCATCCATCCATCCATCCATCTATCTTAAGAAAATGTCCTTTCCTGTCACCGTGATATGATCTTCTGACAAAAGCAATGTCACAGAGAAACAGTTTGTTCTGGCCCTTGGTTCAAGGTTCAGTCCCTCATGGTGAAGAAGTCAGGGCCCAGAGCCTTGAAACAGCTGCTCCCAGGCATCTACAATTGGGAAGCAGAGAGCAGTGGATGCGAGCAACCGATTGATGCTACCCATCTCTACCTGTCACAATCCATGACCTTAGGCAGAGGCACAGAGCCCACTTCAATTCACTCAATGTAGATAATAGGCCACAAGCATTCCAAGAGGCCCACCTTCCAGGCGATCTGAGGTTCTGTCAAATTGATGACACTAACCTTCGAAGGAAGGAAGACGGGATAGTACCAATGAGGGCAGTTCTTAATTGTGCGTTATTGCATTTCAACCTGCTGTAATAGCATGTGGTGGAGCTGCTCCGTTGGGTTAAGTGTTGGGTTTGATGAGCTATGGCTGATGCTTATGATCCGAACTCTCTCACACCCATTCTTCTCCCGGCCCATCAATTCGAAGGATCTTTGAGGTCAACAGGTGATAGAGGCCTCTCTGAAGACAAATCACTTGAGCAAAGCCCAGTGGAAGAGGAAGAGGAAGAGGGTGAGGAGAGGAAGAGGAAGAGGAAGGGAGAAGCCACACAGAGCTGGAGAGGGTCTATATTCCCCATGGGAAGGTCTAGGGGCTGGCAGGTCGGGGAGGAGGCCATAAAAGGAAGCAGATGGGCAGACTGCATAAGTCCTGTTGACCTTAGTCATGGCCCATGGGCTTTGTGGCCTCTGAAATGCTAACAGATGGGCCTAGCCCTTTGGCATGGCACCGTGGCACCGCCATCGACGAAGACTTTTATGGTCCATGTGTAGTCAGGCCCAAGAGCCATGCACTCAAGCTATTTAAACACACACACACTCACACACACACACATACACTCAATGTTCCAAGAAAGTTTATGGTTTTGTGTTATCCTGGGATGCATGTAGCTTGTAGAACTCAGGTTGGACATACCTGCAGAAGTATATATCTCCGTGCTGCTAAGAGGAGGCAAGAGTTCAGCAGGACTTGGTCACATTCTGGGCCTACTCTTGCACACGTACAAGCATTGGCTTACTTAGAATTCACATGCCACCTCGAGCATGTGGAGATCAAAGGAAACCTTTCAGGAGTTGGCTCTCTCATTCTACCATAGGGGCTCCAAGGCATCGAACTCAGAGTATCAGGCTTGGCTGCTCTCCCCTTTACCCCTGAGCCATTTCCCTGGCCCCAAGAACATACATTTAATTTCTTTCAACTTAGAAATAATTTTCTCAATCACAGAGTTCCCGTGAAGCCTTGTCCAACTTTCTAGGTGGTGACCTTTTACACCCACCTTGTCAAAGCTGGGAAAAATGACATGGGCATCTTACTGGAGCTATATCTCTCCAGATGAGCCGGTATGCATGTGTGTGTGTGTGTGTGTGTGTGTGAGAGAGAGAGAGAGAGAGAGAGAGAGAGAGAGAGAGAGAGAGAGGAGAGGAGGAAGAGGGAGAGAAGGGAGAGAGGTATAACTTGCTTTTCCACCCAGAAGCCTAGGAACAGAGGTGGCTAACAGCCTAATGTTCTGCGCTCTCTGTAAGTCCAGGCCATACCAAACTCCCACGAAAAAAGAACTGGAATTGGCTAATGGTTTAGGTGACCTTTGCCTTGTCTGTATGACCTGTCCCGCAAGGTCCTACAACCAGGACCAGAGAAATGTAGTAGTTTAGGTGATCTGTGCTGTCTGTACAAGCAGGACAGGAGGTGGCTAATAGCTCAAATGACTTCTACTTTGCTTGTATGACTGAGAGATCCTCCTTATGATAACACATGCAGCCTGTCCCCGGGACCCATCTTCATGGCAGAAGTCACATGTACTTTGAGAAGAGTTTTTGAGAAGAGTTCCAATATAACTCTGCCTCCTGAGCACACGAGATTGTGTTACAGCAGGAAGCTTTTTTACCCCTAAAGGGTACTGTGCTTAGATAGGCTTACAGTAAACTGCCTGGTGTCAGACCAACACCAACACCAGCTACCAAATCATGTTGAACTGGACTTGCTTCTTACATCATGCAAATCATTAATCTGCCAGTCCTGTGGTTTGTAGAGACCTCCACACTTGTGTGTGTGTGTGTGTGTGTGTGTGTGTGTGTGTGTGTATGTGCGCGCGCATATGTGTACTTCTATGCCATTTTATTACATGTGGGATGCCAGGAGCCTAGGCGTTAGCTTTATAGCACTGTCCTTCAGTTGGAGGCTGCTCCCATTCAGTAGCCTCCTGGTTGTAGCCCAGGCCCATCTGGGTCCCAGCAGCCTCACAATGCCTCTCCCTCTCTGGAATTTGTCAATCGGAGCATCTTACATGCATTATATATTATGTGCTCAGTGTATACTCCACATGCACCCTACTCTTGAGGTTCATCCCTGTGTTTTGGTGACTATTTGAGTATTGCTGGATGGTCTGGGTATGTGACAGGGTAACAGACCCCTGGCAAAGGACATTTAGGATTCTTAACCTAGATGTATACTGTATGCAGAGTTCAGATGTGTCTGATATATGGAAACCTCCTGGAGCCTGAGACACTGAGGCTGAGAATGGAGGGAGAAAGAGATGGAGAAAGAGAGAGGGAGAGAGAGAGAGAGAGAGAGAGAGAGAGAGAGAGAGAGAGAGAGAGAGAGAGGTGGAAGGATTGGGGCAGAGAGAGAGGGAGAGAGGGAGGGGGGAGAGAGAAGGAGAGGGAGAGGGAGAGGGAGAGGGAGAGAGAAACTGGCCTTCATAGTGTTGGTTCAATGTCAGTGTGCCAACAGTCTTTCCCACATAGGCTTGGGAGGGGGTGGACAGTGATTCAAAGGGGGACCTGTGTGTAGAATAGAACCAAACCAATGTTAAAGATAAAGGACTGTTGAGGGTCTGGAAGATACAAAGGCTGGGAGGGCAGCCATGTTTCCATGAGATGCATGGCCTTTGGGCTGGGCCAAAAAGCACATTCCCGTTCCAGCCTGGTTTCTCCTGCCATCCCTCCATGTGTTTGTCTAACAGGCTGTGAACTGATGTGGCCATTGGAAGACGTGTAGGTTTCCCAAATGTGAAAGACTCCCAGTTTTCAGGGCTCGACTTGACTTTTGTGGGTGTCCAGCCTGGAGCTCTAAGCACACAGGCACCAGATGTGGGTCCTTTCATCTAACATGTGGCTGGGGTGGGAGCCAGAAAAATATCTTTAAGGTCGTTGGCTCCCTTCCCTCTGGATGAATAAGTGGAGCTTTATGGACCTACCCATGGATACTCTGTGCATGCACGCTCCTTTATTTGGCCCAGATGGACAGTGGCACGGGAGCTGCTGCTGGTAGATGGATGAACCCAAGTTGAACTTCTGTGGACGAAAGAGCACCCAGAATCCTGCTGGGCATGGAGATATACAGGCCCATCTTACGTGGCTTTTAGGTAAGCATCCTAAGGGACCTGGGGGGGTGGTTTTCTAGTAGTTTCTTCTAGAACTCTGGGGTGTGGATTCTGAGTTGTGCTACGACTAGTCCTAGTCATGTGACTTCAGCTGTCACTCATCTCGGTGTTTAGCTCTGAAGTGAGCGCTGCTTTCTGTTCCCTTTGCATTGCTGTGGCATCTAAATAGAATCTGTGCCACACACAATAGGAGCTCAGTAAACAGGAGGCGCTTCTGAATCTTCCTCGTGTGTGACATCTTCTATGCTACCTAGGTCCCAGGGAATGCCAGCCCCTCAGAGTGACATGCTAATGTTGGGGTCTGCTTTCTGGCAGGATATTCCCAGATATTCCCCTTGGTCTGGCTCCTTCATATCTTGTTCTTCCTTCCTCCCCCCCCCTCTCATTTTTCAGTAAAGCTTCCTAGCCACCAGTTTGAGCCATCACTTTCCTACTTAAAACTGTCTTCTAGCCAGAGTCCAAAACTCCTGTAGAGACAAAAACCCAGGCTAAGAATGGTGGCAACAGTTAGCCCGTCCAGCTCTCAGTCTCCACATGCTAACTTAAATGTGGACCAACTACAGGTCTCTAAGTCACCCCATGACTGGATTGATGGAAGTGAGCATGAAGTCCCATGCTCATTGTCTGGGCTGGCTTCAGACGCCCTGGCCTTGAGTTACTTCTTTCTGTTCTGTACTCAATAGTGTTCTGAACTCTGTTCCCTTTCCCCTTCACTGTTCTTGGTCCTGTCAGACTTCTCAGAGAAGCCTGGCCTAGACCAGGAAGCCTGTTTTTCTGTACGGTCATGATCCTGGGAGAGAGCTGGGGTCGAGGGCTCATGAGCAGCCATGGGGAGACGTGAGACACAACCTGCCCTTGAGCAGTAAACGGCTGTTCAGGCTTATCTCCCGCTGGGCCTGGCGAGAGGCCTGGCAAATGGTGCAGTTTGTGCCTCATTAAGTTCGTTCCCTTCTTTTAAGATGGAAATGGTTTTTATTGTACTTTTTCCTGATTATAAAAATGATGCACGATCCCTGTAAAGAACTCGAGCTGCACAGGAAAGCACAGAGATGGAAATTAAAATCCCTCTGGTTCCTTCCTTGTAGGCTAAGCTAATGCTGGTCCGAGGCTCCTCCAGCGTCTCACTGCGCTGACGCACTCACGCCCTGCGGTGGGACCAATTTCACATAAATGGGAACATCGTCCTGTGCTGTTCTGTAACTTTTTTTTTTTTTTGCTCAGTAATATGATAGAGGCATCTTTCTAAGTAATAACAAATCAACGATAACAAGAACAACGAAAAAAGCAAGGTTTTTATCAGCGTTTTCGGTGTCTGCCTCATGCTTCCCTACCTGACAGCTGTCACTTAGCCAGGCAACATTTCACTCTCTCTCTTTCCTATTCTGGCCAGTGTCATCAAACCATCTCCGTAGTGAATCACAGTGGCGGTGTTGACCCGCTAGTCTCCTCGACGCTTCCTCTGTATGTAAATTACTTTTCTTGTTGCTGTGACCAAATACAGGAGAAGTGAGTTGAAAAGGAAAGATTTATTTGGGCTCATGTTTTCCAAGGTATGGTCCATCATGGAGAGCACAGCTCACAGCCATGGCTACTGCAGTGCATGGCTACTTGCTCACGTCTCAGGGGACCAGGAAACAGACACAGGAAAGTCTGCATACAACCAAGACCAGGCTCCCGGAGGCCCACTTCCTCTAACTGGGCCTCACTTGAGTCAGGCACTCAAGCACCTGCGGGGTGAATCTGAGGGGGATGGGATTTTTAACATTTTGAAATCTTAATACCATGGGACATGTTGACCAAGGGCAGAGGCATATCCCATGTCTCACCTTCCGTGGGCAGGTACACCTGGGAAATAGATTGCCATTCTGATAAACACTGCTATGGTACTTTATCTGTCTTCTTTTTAATGAGCAGAGAGGCGACATGCCTTTACTTCTGCCCCATGGATATGGTGGCACATCTTCCGGAATCGTCTTTGCTCATTCCTCCCTTCCCCATACTCCACTGAAATGGATGGATTGTCATGTTCCTATTCTGTTGTATGTGTGCTTCTGCATGTTTCTTTGTGTGCACACGCATGTGTGCATACACATGCACGTGTGCATTCAAGTGGAGGCCAGGGGACAGCCTCAGACATCATTCCCCAGACACTGTTATTTTCAGACAGAGGCTCTCACTGGTCAGGAGCTTATGAACTAGGCTAAGCTGGCTGGTCAGGGAGTCCCAAGGGCACACTCTTTCTCCTCTCCAGTGTTGGATGGCGTCTTAGGGTTTTACTGCTGTGAACAGACACCATGACCAAGGCAACTATTATAAGGACAACATTTAATTGGGGCTGGCTTACAGGTTCAGAGGTTCAGCCCATTATCATCAAGGTGGGAACATGGCAGCATCCAGGCAGGCATGGTGCAGGAGGAGCTGAGAGTTCTACATCTTCACCTGAAGGCTGCTAGCACAGTACTGACTTCCAGGCACCTAGAATGAGGGTCTTAAAGCCCACACCCACAGTAACACACCTACTCCAACAAAGCCACACCCACTCCAACAAGGCCACACCCACTCCAACAAGGCCACACCTACTCCAACAGGGCCACACCTACTTCAACAGGGCCACACCTCCTCCAATAAGGCCACGCCTGCTAATAGTGCCACTCCCTGGGCCAAGTACATACAAACCATTACAGAGGGAAAGTGTGCATCACCCAGCCCGCTTTTCACCTGGATTCATGAGGCCCCCAAGCTCACTAAGCATGCACCTTACTGACAGAAGTCCCTAGCTCCTGCTCCTACCCATTGGAAGTCTCCAGACCCGCAGACTGATGGGTTAAGTCAAGCCCTCCATAAATGCTGAGCTTAGCCCTCAAAGAAGGCTGAGGAGCTGGGATGGTGGGAGGGCAGGCTACTTCTAGCCTTGCTGGCCCCACTGGCACAGGCCAAGAACTCACCAGGCTAAAGCACTGCTCTATTACCTCCCCCAGAGCCAGACAGTGGCCCCTTGTGCTGCCGACTAAGGCTGCTCCTCAGGTGCCATGTTAGGCTGCGGTCACCCTCCAGCCCCACATGACTGCCCCAGGGGGTTGACTCCAGCAGTCTCTGTGCTTATTTTTTTCTAATAGGAAAACACACTCGCCCGGCAAACCCTCCCCCAAAGTCAATTTCCAAGTTGATTTAAGGCAGAAAACGCAATGTAGATTTCTACATAGCTCCTTTCAGTCGACCAGAGCCTCCCCCGTGGATGGGCCACGGGGCCCACGTGATCTCAGTTTGGCAGTTGCCAGGAAGGAGAAGGATACGGAAAAGGTTGACTGAAGGTTTCAGGCCCAGGGCTGGGTGCACAGCAAGCATCAGATGAAGAATTCTCAAACGCATGTCAGCATGAATGCCCAGGGGTGCTTCAAAGCCCGTCTTCCTCCTCCCCTCCCTTCATATCTTGGGAAGCTGAGGCCCAAAGAGGGGATACATATTTACCCTGGGAGCCAGAGCTAGAGAGTGCCACTCTGAACTCCTCATCATTTCTTGCAGAACTCTGTTCAGTCTCAGGTCCCAGAACTTGAGTCTTGGTGTCACAAAGCCCCTAAAGGCTGGCCAACACTCTAGAAGGGGGTAACTTGGGGTAACTTACCACCCAGGATCACCTCCTACCTTCTTTACCGCCAGCAGCTACATTTCTCAGCGACCTCCCTACAAGGCACCCAAGTGGGCAGAGGACTGCCCCAAGCCCTCTGGCAGAGAGATGCTCAGTCTCTCTCTGGAGCACAGACAGAGGGTCTTTATGAAGGCCCAGGTTCCCAAACCCTCTCCCTACTGCTGTGAAATGTACCAGGACACAGACTGCAAGTGTAAGGGCACGTCCATGACTGAAAAACAGCTGACTGGTCAGCGAGCCTTGTCTGGTGGAAAACTGGTCACCTGGATTGGTCCTGAGAGCTGACAGACCCTTTAGTACGTGGGGCCCCATGGTGAGTAATTGGGTCGTGGGGTACATCTCTTGAGAGGAGTCAGTGCAATTTTCAGAGGATCCTGGTCTGTGCTCATGAGATTATGGTTAAGCCTGGATGCTCTCTGGTCTCCAAAGCATTCCTGCTGATGTGATGCTCCAGTGTGTCACCTAGCCCTGAGACCACGTATCCTGCTATTCTTTGAGAGCTCTCCAGCTCTGGACTCCTTGTTATACAGCCTGAAATGGATGATCTGGCCCTCTCCATTCAGTCACCTTCCTGCTGGAATTGCCGTTGTATGGGGCCTGTCTGTCTTGCCCACTCTAGTAGCCCAGCACCCAGGACACTTTCAGAAAGCGCCCTAGCAGTTCTCTGAGTCAACTTCCCCTATGCTGAGAGGGGGACGAATATGCTGCTTTCTAGAGACTCGTGGAGGGCGACGCTTTCCAGGCAGCTCCGTTGTTGGTTGAAGCCAGCTCCAGGGGCTTCTGGGACTGAAGTTTCTGTTTTCTCACAGGCCTCAGATGGGGCCGTATCTCAGCTTCTGGAGGCCACACTGCTGCCTTCTGATCCCACCAAGAAGGCCATCGGCCACGTCAAGGGCTTCCCACACTGTGTGCTGTGTTTCCTGTTTCTTCTGCTTTTAAAGGCTCCCGGTGTCATATTGACCGCAGTGGATAATCCAGAATTTTCTTATCCTAAGGTCAGCTCACTTCATTCCTAAGTTCCCTGTGCAGTGACACACGGGCTAAACACAGGCCCGGGACCTTTCGGGAGATCTTAAGAACTCCAGCCTTCACATTCATACCTCCTCAGTGAATGATCGGCATGGCACTGGCTCTGTCCTGTGACTCGGGGTGAACTCTGCCCTCAGCTTCACCCTGAGCTCAGAGTTGACATTGAAACCACACTCCTCTGTGGTAGATGGCTAGCTCTTACCTTGGTTCCAGCCTCTCTCAAGTCTCTGGACTTAGAGGTGAGCTATTGAACTGGGCAGTATTCTCTTCTTCCCAACCACGCTCCTGGCTCCTGGAGGGTAGCATGCTGTAGACTGTCTGCTGCTTCCAGTACCTCTTCCTCTGCCTCTCATAGTGACCGATCCCCAGATTTTAGCTGGATTCATGGTCATGGAGAGCAACAGTATAACTTCCAGGCATGTGCTATTCTTGCAGAGGACCTGGGTCGGCTTCCCAGAACCTACATGGTGGCTCACAACCATTTATAAATGTAGTTCCAGCGGATTCAGCATCTTACTCTGGCTTCTGAGGGCATTGCATGCACATAGTGCGTGCACACACACAACATACACAACACACACACAATACACATACGTGTAGGTAAACACATATAAAATAAAAATAAATACTTGAAAGATGTTTCTTACCTCTCTTAAAGCCAGTTACATCCTGGTGTCTAGATTGTGGGCAAAGAGCTACAAGCAGACATGACTGTCTCTATCGAGCCTTTGAGGAGTCACAAAGGTAACATTTCCCCCTTGAGCAAGGATTCCTGGCAGACAAGGACCTTATCAATTGAATATACGGAGCAAGCAGTATTAGGCAGAGTAGTGGGGGTTGGGCATGTTCTCTGGCATGGATGGATGTCCTGAGCGCTAACCTTGAATCACATCCCCACCTTTAATTTCTACTCATTCTGGAATGTGTGGTGGGCCATCTCAGTCCAAGCGTGCCTAAGAAGGGAGTACCACCAACAAGTAGCAGTCTCGGTCCACCATGGGAAAACTGTAGTGTGTGTGTGAGCTGTAACTGGCTGCAAAAGAAGTAGGAAACACCTTTCAAGTATTTATTTTTATTTTTATTTTTATTTATGTTTACCTATGTGTGTGTGTGTGTGTGTGTGTATGTGTGTGTGTGTGTCTGCATGCACACGCATGGTCATGTGTGTGACCACACCTTCTATCTTGCTTGAGACAGGGTTTTTTATTGGTTGGTGCTGCTAAAAGCCCAGCTAGTTGGCTCTCAAGCTTCTGAGGACCCTGCCTTTACCTCTCATCTCTCCACTGGAATAATGAGACTACGGATCCATCTGGCTTTACGTAGATTCCGGGGATCTGAATTCAGGTCCTCGGCATACACAGTAAATGCTTTGCCAGTCGCCAAGCTGAAACTCCAAGATTTCCAGCTTCTCTTGGTGGTTCAAGCTTTCCGGGACATCGATGTTGACAGAAAGTCAGTGGGTGACTTGTGTGGAGGGAGATTTGTGAAGTCAGGTTAGTCTGTAGTATTCAACCTCATGCTTTGAGGAGCATGTGGGGACAGCCAGTGGCACAGGGTAGAGAGCGTAGTAGGACCCACTTGTGCTATCCAAGTTAGTCTCTATGGTGGTTTGATGGAAGATGACACAAAGGCTCATATATCTGAATGCTTGGTCCCTAGTTGGTAGAGCTGTTCGGGAAGGATTAGGAGGTGTGACCTCATTGGAGAGGTGCATCCCTGGGGGTGGGCTTTGTCTGAGGGTTTTACAGCTGTGAACAGACACCATGACCGAGGCAACTCTTCTAAAAACAACATTTAGTTGGGACTGGCTTACAGGTTCAGAGATTCAGTCCAGTATCATCAAGGTGGGATCGTGGTGGCATCCAGGCGGGCATGGTGCAGTAGGAGCTGAGAGGTCTACATCTTCATCTGAAGGTTGCTATCAGAATGCTGGCTTCCAGGCAGCTAGGATGAGGGTCTTAAAGCCCACACTCACAGTGACACACCCACTCCAACAAGACCACACCCACTCCAACAAGACCACACCTACTCCAACAAGGCCACACCCACTCCAACAAGACCACACCTACTCCAACAAGGCCACACCCACTCCAACAAGACCACACCTACTCCAACAAGGCTGCACCTGCTAAAAGCCATTCCCTGGGCCCAGCATATGCACACCATCATGAGCTTTGAGGTTTCAAAAGCTCGTGTCAGGCCCAGTATTTCTGTCTTCAGCTTGAGAATAGGGTGTAGGCTCTCACCAACCACTCCTGTGTCATGCCAGCCTGTCTGCTTGCTCCCTGCCACGATGGTCACGGACTCACCGTTTGAAACTGTAAGCAAGTCCTCAATTAAACACTTTCTTTTATACGTTGTTTTGATCTTGCTGTCTCTGCACAGCGATAGGAAAGCGATTACAGCAATCTTCCTCTGACCTTGCATCAGACCCACAGCTTTCTATTTTAATGGATGTGTCTGCTCGGACACAAGTTCAAGACCCCTATTTCCCTCCTCTCTGTCATCCCAGGGAGAGTTGTGAAGTCCTTTGAACTTCACCCATAGGTTGCTTGCTCTCCAAAACAGATTATTTCAAAATCCCAGCCGACAGGTATCATATGCACATCAATTACTCGATGCATTTAATTATGGGATTAATGCCGAGACCCGGTGATATATTTAAGGACACATGAAATGCACTATTTTGAAACTGTGATTAACACCAATTTGGGAGCATTTTGGAAGGCTAATTAAATGATTGAGGGCCATGTTCTGGTGTTGCAGTGTTTGCCCAATGAAAACACGTGTGACAATTAGGTGCAACCCAACCGTCTCATTACACAATTAATTGTTTAATTCTGTCTGCAGGCATTTGAGGTTATGGCTGGGATGAAGTCATGGCTTCTAGAGCAAGCCCAGGCTTCAGAGCAGGGCTTCTCCTGTCTACTGCCGTCATCTTGTCTGTCCCTGTGCTTGTTGGAATCTTACTGCCTTTGTGCTTTATCTCTCCAGTCTCCTGCTTCTATACCTCCTCTTCTCCCCTCTCCTGTCCCATACCCCCTCTTCTCTCTCCTCTCCTACTTCCATTCCTCTTCTTTTTCTCCCCCTCCTGCTTCCACTCTCCTCCTCTTCTCCCTCCTCTCCTGCTTCCCATCTCCCACTCTTCTCCCTCCCCTCCTCTTCCTGTTGTATTCTAACTGTTTCCTCTCCACATATTTTGTTCTTCCAAGAACACAGCGGAGGACACTCCACCCTCACTCCCATCCTCTTAAAGCTGGGTATCCCTAGTAACTAAGGCATCGTGGGCAGAAGGGACATGTGCCATTTTTGGGCAGAAGCTGCAGAACCCTATGGAACCTACTCTGTTTCTTCTCCTTTGCCATGGCAACTGGAGATTTCCCAGACAGTAGCTTCTCCATCAATCAACCTTGGTCTTGACACCAGGATGTTTGTGATAGCACACAGTTGAAGTGGACCTCTTTTGTTTTCCGAGAACTGAGGGCGATTTTGTATGAGCACATGATCTGACATGCTCTGGTAAAATGCAATGAGGTACACCTGTCCTCTGTCCACTTCCCCTGACTCTATTTTTGCTTTTTTTTTTTTCATTCCCCCTTGTGGCATTTTTTTTTGTCATTTGAAATTATTGAATTTGTCCTTCGTGTCTTCATTGCATTAGTTCAAAGATGAGCATGGCTTTACACACTTGTCTTTATCAGTGGGTCTGGGTCTGGCATGCTACTAACATCATGGCAGAGAGGCTGTGGAGATAGCTTGGTCAGCAAAGTCTGAGTTGCAGAATCTATGCAAAACTAACTAACTAACTAACCAACCAACCAACCAACTAAACTACCTAACTAACCAGCCTAACCAACCAACTAACCTAACTAACCTAACTAACTAAACTACCTACCTGCCTAACTAAACAAACACACAAACAAACAAAGGTGGGTTTGGTGACATATTCGTAATCCTAGTTCTGGGGAGGAGAGAGGCAGACCCCCGAGCCTCACTGCCAGCTAGCCCTAACCTACTTGGCAAACTACAAGCTAGTGATAGACCCTGTCTAGAACCAAACCAAGCCAAACATCAGAATAGTCTTTGAGGAATGACATGAAACAGATCTATGCCTTCCTCATGCACATTGCCTTGAAGCACGCACACACACGCACACATGCACACACGCACCCTAGCATACTTGAATTGTAGTGTGCTTGTAAACATCCCAGTGGTCACACACGGAGCTGACAGTCCCTTCTATGCTGACATGCCACAGAGCGGCATCAGAACATGGGACAAGCATGCAGAGTCACACTGTGGAGCCTTCCTGTCCTCCCGGTGAGCATCTTCGTTGTGGGAACACACTGCTGGACAAATTTAGCACACTAGTAGAAGGAGACACAAAGTTGAAACCCAGACAAAGGTTTATTTGAGAGTCTGCTATCTACTGTTCTCAGTCTTATTTGTTTACTTATGTATGATGTCTTGTGTGTTTACCCACCACTCTCCACCTTAGTTTCTAAGACAGGGTCTCTTACTGGACCTGGGACCCAGGATTTAGACTAGGATATCTGGTCAATGAAGTCCCATGATCCTTTTGTCCCCTGTGCCTTCCATCCATCCATCCATCCATCCATCCATCCATCCATCCATCCATCCATCCATCCATCCATCCATCCATATCTATCCATCTATCCATCTATCCATCATCTATCCATCTATCATCCATTCATCTATCTACCTAATTTATCCATCCATCCATACATGCATCCATGCATCCATGCATCCATTCATCTATTCTTTCCTATCCTATCCTATCCTATCGCTATGCTATCCCATCCTATGCTATCCTACGCTATTCTATGCTATCCTATCCTGTCCTATCCTATGCTACCCTATGGTACCTTATGCTATGTTATGCTATGTTATGCTCTCCTCTCCTCTCCCCTCCCCCTTCTCCTCTTCTCTCCTCTCCTCCCTCTCCTTTCCCCCTCCTTCCCCCCACCTCTCCCTCTCTTTCCCCTTCTCCCCTCCCCCCCTGTCCTCTGCTCTCCTCTTCCTCCTTCCCCCCTCCTCTCCCCTCCCCTCCTCTCCTTTCCTCTCTTTTCCTCTCCTTTCCTCTCCTCTCCATGATGTGGGTCCTGGGATCTCAATCTTCATGCTTCTGGAGCAAGTACTTTATGTACTGAGCCATCTCGCCAGGCCCTCTTTTAAGGATGCTTTGAAGGATTGCCTCATCAGTAGCAGCGACAGATGGAAGCAGGAAACAGAACACGGACAAACCTGTTAGGATGAGTCTGAGCTAAGAGTGATTAGTGGTTAAGTTCAGTATGAAGTGGTTTGAAGACTACCAATCAAGGATTCTGCTTGAGTGTGGCCTTTTATGTATGCGCAATAGTAATATGTGATAAAAGGCTGCCTAATTAAGTCCCTAAGAATTCTTTCAATAAGTGAAATTAAAAATTCTCAGCGATAAGAAAGCATTGTGTCATGGTTAATTGGCAGCATATTTTTCTTTCATGGGAGAACAGGAAGTAATGGCGCCTTTTGCAGTTGTGGGACTCGGGGGCTGAGATGATGTGGCGTTTCATCAGAAGCTTGCCCTATCACGGAGACATCTGCTGTGTCATCCCATTCCAGTTTAGCTGGGTTGAGACAAGGCCTCTGGACAACTGAAAAACTGGCTCCTTTGGGCTGTGGGATTCCTAAGGTTTTAGAGTAGAGTTGGCTACACTGGACAGAGGCACTAACGTCCTACTTGTGACACAACTGGCCTCAGAAGACACAGCTGCTGTGAGATCCTGAGCTGGCTAGGATGGGTCCCTCAGCTCCCCAAGGGGAGCCATTGAAGACCACACTCATGTAGGCACCTCTAAATGCAATCTCTCCTCTCCCCTCTCCTCTCCTTCCCTCCCCCCTCTCCTCCCTTCCTCCCTTCCTTCCTTCCTTCCTTCCTTCCTTCCTTCCTTCCTTCCTTCCTTTTTCTTTCTTTTATGAGACAGGCTCTCATGTACCCCTGGTTGGCTTTGAACGTCATATATATATCCAAGTATGGCCTTGAATGTATGGTCTTCCTGCTTCCATCTCCTAAGTCACAGGATCACAAGTGTGTTCCATTATGGTCCCCCTTTAAGAATTCTATAGAGGGAACCCAGGGCTTCCTGCGTGCTTGGCAGGCAATCTATCACCTAGACTATACCCCCAGTCCTACAGTCTATATTTTCAATATAAATCATCTGAACCATATTCAATGAATAGCTTTCTGTGTGAAGCCTTCTGTTTGCCTTTGTTTGCCATTGTCCTAGGCCACTGAGATTTCCAAAGAGTCTAGAGACATCCCATAGACCTTTCACACAGCTTCCCCAATGTCAGTGGTTTGTATTTCAGACAGGGTCTCACCATGTAACCTTGTCTGGTCTGGAACTCTATGTAGACCAGGCTGGACTTGACCTCACAGAGATCTACCTGCCTCTGCCTCTTAAGTGTTGAGATCGAAGACTTGCACCAGCATGCCTGGTTAATGTCAAGGTTTTTACAAAACTATCTTACAGTAAGAAAAGTAGGAGACCGACATGGGTGCCACACAATAAACCGTTCCTAAAGGCTGCAGTTGGCATTCAGGAGATGCTCATAGACTCTCATGTCTGCATGTGTGCAGTCCTGCGCCACATTGCCACACATGTGAGGTCATGTGATGCTGTGCTCCGTCTCTCTAGGTGAAGATGTTCCTGGTCTGCAACCTCATGATCATATCCTGCCCCCATTGCTTCTCTGTCTCCTTAGCTGTGTTATTATGCAAAGATTATTTCCACTGAATATGCTAATGAGAATATGACTATTCCTCTGTACTTAGTTCTTGAGATTTCACCATTTGGCTGGATGTGTCCTGGGTGGGTGTGTCCTGGGTGTTCCTTTTGTTTTGAACAGTGCTCCACAATCTTAATCCCTTACTTGTTAAAAGATATTTGCGTCGTTTCATGTTTTGAATATTGTAAATGTTTAAACATACTTTTTCTTACCTTTTACTTATGTATTTTGTGTACACACACACACACACACACACACACACACGCTACAGTATTCTCATGTTGTAACTTATAAGAGTCCGTTCTTTCCATCACCACGTGGGCCCTGGGGATCAAATTCATTATTAAGTTTAGCCTTTACCCACTGAGCCACCTTACTGGCACATTGTATAACACATATTCACTTTGCTGGGTTGTCCGGTAAAGTACACACTGTGGCTAGTTTTCTCTCAACTTGACACAAGCTAGAGTTATCTGAGAGGAGGAATCTTCAATTCAGAAAATAAGTTTGGGCTGTAAGCAAACCTGCAAGACATTTTCTTAATTAGGGATTGATGGGGGAAGGCCCAGCCCACTGAGTTGGTGGTCCTGGGTTCTATAAGAAAGCAGGCTGTACAAGCCAGTAAACAACACTCTTCCATGACCTCTGCATCAGCTCCTGCTTTCAGGTTCCTGCCCAGGTTGAGTTCCTGTCCTGACTGCTGTTGATGATGAACACTTTTTTTGATGAGATAAATACTTACTTCCCCAAGTTGATTTTGGTCATGGTGTTTCATCACAGCAATAGTAATCATAACTAAGACAAACTGGTACCAGGAGTGGGGTGTTGCTACCACAGACAATATTTTTTTGGAGAGAATTGTGGAAGGACTTTGGAACTTTGGGATGGAAAAGCTATTGAGTGTTAAGAGCTTGGTGGGCTGTTCTGTAGGAGCCTCAAGGATAAGAATGTTGAGAGCAGTACAGACAACGAAAACATCACTCTTGAACTTTCAGAGGGAAGCAAAAACTTTCTTGGGCCATTGTGTGAAGAATATGTGGGGCTTGGTCAGCTGGATCTGAAGAGTCAGCTGTGTAACAAATGCCCAGAACCATTGAAGCAAAACCTTTCTCTGCTGGAACAATGGATACTGGTTAGGTGGGGCTGAAGAATCAGCTGTGATTAAGAGGAGACATCATTGAGATGAAGACTTCTGGGAGTGTTTCCTCAGGGTCAGCATACAGAAGCTGTGTTCCAGGGTGGCTGAACTTGGTAGTGTAAGAGTGCCCAGGTGGTACTGGGTTTGAAGGCATGAAGAGGCCATGGAGATCGGCTGAAGCTTGGCACTGTGTGGCAGGGCTAGAGTTCCTCAAAAGAGCTCAGGAGAGGCTGTTGGTGAAGTTGCTGCAGAATATTCCAACATTTGGAGATGCTTGTACGTGGGATGACCAGCAAGAACAGCAGTAGTAGAGTAGAGCCAGCCAGAGCCTGGAAGACAAACTGTGTGTGCTGCAAAAGGCATAGCCAGAGTAGAGATCAGAGTAGTGATCTAGGCCCTTTGGAGGAACCCGGAAGATCTTGAGTGGATCTCAGACATGGACGTTGTGTTATGAGTGTTAGAGCCTGGTATTGCTTTGATCTGATTATGACCTTGCCCTGGTTTTTCCCTCTTGAATTAAGAAAGTATTTAACATAACTTTGATTTTTATAGGAGCCTACATTTGAGAGACTTTCATCTTTTAAAGGAGATTTTTGATTTTTAAAGAGACTAGCTATTTTAAAGAGACTAAATTTTCAATGTGTTTGGATTTGCAAAGATTGTGGGACTTCTAAAATTATTTATGTTTTATATTGTGACATTAATATCCATCCTATCTTGGGGATAAATGAAAAAGAAAGTGTTCTAACTAAAAAGTGATGTGTTTGTGTGTCAAGCTGACCAGGGGTCAGTTCAGGTAGCTAGCCTTTATGTTCACTTGATACAAGCTACAATCATCAGAGAGGAAGGAGCCTTAATTGAGGAAATGCCTCTATAAGATAAGGTTGTAGGAAAGCCTGTAAGGCATTTTCTTAACTAGTGAATGATGGGGTGGGAGCCCATTGTAGATTTTGTTACCCCTGGGCAGGTAGTCCTGGATTCTATAAGAGAACAGGTCGAGCAAACCATGAGGAGCAAACGAGTAAGCAGCATCCCTCCATGGCTTCTGCCTCAGCTCCTGCCTCCAGGTTCCTGCCTGCTTGAGTTCCTCCTCTCACTGCTTTAAGTGATGAACTGTTTTGAAGCTGTGAGATAAATAAGCCCTTTCCTCTCCAATTGCATTCGCTCATGGTGTTTCATCACAGCAATAGCAATAGAAACCCTGATGACAAACTCCCACACTGCTTTTCAGAGTGTCCACCCACTATTATATTCACCGCGTAGCGCATGAATGGTCAGCTTGTCTGCAACTTGCCAGGATTAGCTGCTGGCATTTTAGATTTCAGCTGCCCTGATGGATGGATGGGCTAGGATAGTTTGCCCTGGGGTTTTTCACGTCCTTGTTGAACAAGGTCTTACGTATCCCTGACTAGCCTAAAATGTACTCTGTTTCCCAGTATAGCCTCAAGTTTGAGTCTATCCCCTTGCCTTAACCTCCCAAGTGCTAAGGTTGCATACAAGATCTTTACTGCAGTTTCCAGCTCTGTATTATGACGGTAAGTGATCTTGACCACCAATTTATGACCACCTCTGAGTGATGTGTGTGTTTATTATTAAGTTTCGAGAGTTCTTTGTATATTCTTGATAGTGGGCCATTGTTAGGTATGTGGTCTGCAAATATTTTCTCCCAATTTAAAGCTTTTCTTTTCCATCTTCTTAGTAGGATCCTTCGCAAACCAAATGATGGGAATATTAATGAACTCCAATTTAATGATTCTCTTTCACTGATTGTATTTTTGGTGTAATATCTGAGAACTCCTTCTTAAGAAGAAGTTTTCTTCTTAATTCTTCAATTCCTCTAAAATCCTTACAGTTTGAGTTAAGTTTTATACGGAGTAAGAATTCCACCCCCCTCCATTTCTTACCAAGTCAAACTATTTCGATATTATTCAGACGATTCTTCCTGCATCAAGTTCTTGCCTCTTTGTCTGAGGCTGTCCGGCACAGTGTCTGGCACATTTCTGCATCCTCTGCCCTGTGCTGTCTGCTCACTAAGCACCACAGTGACTTGGTCACTGTTGCACTAAAGCAAGTCTTAAAATTAGATGTTGAGATGCTTCCAATTGTTTAAAACACCATTTTATCCACTCTGGGTCTTTCAACTACCTGTGTGAACTTTGGCGTAACATTATAGCTTTCTTTAAGTTGATGGTTACTATTTTAGATACATACATGTCCTACGTTTTATATTTCAAGTAGATCTGTACTGTCATAGTTAAAATGAGCATGCATGTAACTATTACAGTTCTGAGATTTCATCTTTGAACCAAGAATAGCAAACCTCAGGAACGGATAGATTATCAAGGACCCACATTTCCCAGAACCCATGTTGGAAAGCCTGTGGAACGCTGGTCTCTCTGAGGAAGCTGTCTTTCCACGGCTCTGTCTGTGCCTTGCACTCATTTGGTATAGCTGATGGCCCTGTATAGGCACATGAGGATAGCTCTCAGTGGTGGGACTCAGAGGAAGAGTTCTATTCAGCCAACGGCCTTCATATGGGCCATGTGAGCCAGCCAGAACCTCCCTCAGTATAGTCTAGCATCACATGGAAGGAGGGGTGTGATGGTTTGTATATGCTCGACCCAGGGAGTGGCACTTTTAGAAGGTATGGCCTTGTTGGAGTGGGTGTGGCCTTGTTGGAGTGGGTAGTGGGTATGGCCTTGTTGGAGTGGGTGTGGCTTTGTTGCAGTAGGCGTGTCACTGTGGGCGTGGGCTTTGAGACCCACATCCTAGCCGCCTGAAAGCCAGTCCAGTATTCTGTTCGCAGTTTTCAGATGAAGATGTAGAACTCTCAGCTCCTCCTGCACCATAACTGCCTGGATGCTACCAAGCTCCTGCCCTGATGGTAATGGACTGAACTTCTGAACATATAAGCCAGTTCCAATTAAATGTTGTTCCTATAAGACTTGCCTTGGTCATGGTGTCTGTTCATAGCAGTAAAACCCTAACTAAGACAGAAGTTGGTACCAGGGAGTAAGGTATTGCTGTGATAGGCCTGACCATGCTTTTGTTTGGAAGAATGTGGATTTAGGGACTTTGGATTTGGAAAGCATTGCAATGCTTTAAATGGAATTTATTGGGCTATCTTAGAGGGAATATAGAAGACTTTTTTGCTGAGAGTGATTTGAACCGTGCTGACCTGGCCCAAGAGGTTTCAGTGGAGAAGAATTTCAGTATGTGGCCTGGAGACTGTTTTTGTGGTATTTCAGTGAAGCATGTGCCTGCTTTTATGCCATTGTCCAAAGAGCGTGCTTGAGGTTAAGGTGAAGAGATTTAAATTAATTGCTTTGAAAAAAGAAGCCTTAAAACAGCATGGCGTAAATTCTATTGTTATTAAAGTTCACTCTTATGAAGAGCATTTTAATGAAAAGGAGCCAGCTGAGAAAGGAAAAATACAAAATATATGGTTCAAGGGTTCAATTAAAGGGACAACAGGAAGTAGAATAAAGGTGAATTCTATGTTCTAGAAGATAACAGATTAAGGGAGTGGGACTTTGGGGCAAGGTCCTACCCTGCTTACTTTAGGTCCAGGCAAAGTGGTACACACCTTTAATCCCAGGAGACAAAGCCAAGCAGACTTCTGAGTTCAAGGCCAGGCTGGGAGAGAACAAATTCTAGATGAAGAAAAACTTAAATCCAGGTGGGTGGTACACACCTCTAATCCCAGGAGATGGGTGTCTAGATCTCCAAGTTCAAGGTCTATCTACAGAGCAAGATCCAAGACATCCCATATAAGGCAGTGAAGGAGCTGGGAAACAGAAAGTTAATGATAATGTAATAGAACGAGGGGGCCACGTTCCAGCTCTAGCAAGCACCAGAACTTGGCAGCTTCAGCCATGTGACTCTGGCTTTAGAGGGAATAATAGAAGGTGTTACTGGGACAATTGATGCTGGTTAGCTGGAGCTAAGAAATTAGCTGTGATTAAGAAAAGACCAGCATCATTAAGGTGAAATCATCTGGAAAGTGTTTTCTGAGAGCACAAAGAAGCCATGTTCCAGGGATAGCCAAGGTTGTACCACGTGCTGCAGCTGTACTTGGTAATGTATAAGACTCACCCAGTGGTACTGGTTTTGCAGGGGTCATGGAAAGCAGCTGCGGCTTGGCACTTTGAGGGGTCAGCGAAGGCCGTTGGTGAAGGTACAGCCTCAGTTGCAGCTGATGACCTAGGACTGAGGGGGTCATGCAAAAAAGTTGAGGTTTGGCACCATGACGAGAGTCTATGAGTGCTTGGTGAAGCCTCATTGCAGTAGAAGACCCCAGAATACTGGAGATGCCAGTAACATAGGATGATCACCAAGAATAGCAGCAGCAGTGGAGTGGATCAAGCTGAGCTAAGAGTGCTACAAGGGCAGAGCTGGAGAAGTTACCGTTTGTCGGAGCCCAGAAGATCTTGTGTAGATCCCAGACATTGGAAAAAAGAAGCTGTGAAGTTGAAGTTGTCTTGGAGACCACAAGATGTTAAAGATGTCAGAGCCATGGGTTATCTGCTGAGGAAAGCTGCTAACAGGGAGTGGAACCAGCCCATGAGAAAGAACTATGTTTCAGTCAACAAAGATGCAAAAGGAGTGGAGATCTGAAGACTGCTTTGATATCAGACATGGAGATGCAGAGTTTGGAGTTTGCCCAGCTGGTTTCCTGTCTTGCATTGGGGATTACAGTTAAGTGGTTGGGCGAATCTCAGAAGAGACCTTGAATTTTGGACTTTTAACATTGTTAAGACTGCTATAGATTATGGGGACTTTGGAAGTTGGACTAAACGTACGTTTTTATTGTGTTGTATTTAGATATGGCCCTCATAGACTCATGTGTTTGAACAAGCCTAAGGAGGCCAGGGAGTGAAATATGATGGTTTGCATATGCTATGCCCAGAGAGTGGCACTATTTGGAGGTGTGGCCCTGTTGGAGTAGGTGTGTCACTGTGGATGTGGGCTTTAAGACCCTCATCCTAGCTGATTGGAAGCCAGTATTCTGCTAGCAGCCTTCACATGAAGATGTAGAACTCCCAGTTCCTCCTGTACCATGCCTGCCTGGATGCTGCCATGCTCCCACCTTGATGATAATGGACTGACCCTCTGAACCTGTAAGCCAGCCCCAATTAAATGTTGTCCTTCATAAGACTTGCCTTGGTCATGGTGTCTGTTCTTAGTAGTAAAACCCTAAGACAAGGGGTAATAGCTGTCAGTGGGAATCTGGTAAGAGCCATGAAAAGTCAGGGCTAAGAGTGTCCAGGGCGTTCAAAAAGATGTTCCCTCCCCCGGAAAGAATGGCGGACTCCGATGGTTGGAAGCTGATACTCCTTGGGTCTAGACAGAAGCTGGGAAGGAAACTCATCCAGAGAGCAACACCCTCTAGCCCTGGTGCTGTCCCAGGTCCTGAGCAAGCTCTGGTATCTCTGAGAGTTGATTGTGTCCTTGTCCTCCTCCACAGTCAGTACACTGAGAAGGTGACTCCTTAGCTTAGGATCCACAGAGGGAAGATGATCTTAGAGCACACAGAACCTGGCCCTAAAACGTGGAACATCACAGGATGGAGAAATTCCCCATAACCACTTGATCTTGGTCAAGAGCAAAGGGAAGAAGCCAACACCTGGCCCCTCCTTGTGCTCTTAAACACGGAGAGAGAGGCTCAGGGTCAGAGTCTCAGAGAGGGACTCTGAATACCAGATTTTAACAAGACTACTCTATTGCAATCATGGGTTTTAAATTTTTTATTTCTTTGTCTGTTCATGTTTGTGTATGTGAGTGCACATGTTGCCGTGTGTGGGAGGTCAGAGATCAACTTTTGATGTTGTTCCTCAGGCACTGTCCACTTCTCTCATTGGCTTGTGACTCGTGGATTAGACTGGGCTGACTGCCAAGTAAGCCCGGAATTCATCTGTGTCCACTTCGCCAAGGCTGAGGTGACCAGCACGCCATCTCAGTTGGGGCTCTAAGTCAGGTGTTCATGCTTGCTGGACAGGCCTTTAACGAACCCCTGAGCTTTCATAGTTCCCTAGTCATTTACCAGCCCACGTTTCCTTTCTCAGCAAGCATGGTGGAGGTTGCAATTTTCAGCCAACAAATGCTTGACTTGGATCTCTTTGGGATTCCTTTTTGATGTTTTGACTTTGTTCGTCCCAACCAATTGTAACTGTTTGGGGATTTTGTTCCTAGAGCCTAGCAAAGGACAAGCTTAGGGGACCCACTGCTTAATCAGCACTTGTCCCATGTTCCATCCAGGAGCACACATGTTCTAGAGAAACCTGCATGGCCGTGGAGCTCACGGGTTGGTTCTGGGTCTCCAACAACACATGAAGGCTGTGTAGCTCTGTTCTGAGGCCACATCGGGAACTTGGCTACCCACCCTTCCTCTGTTTCTTTTTCCGTTTCCCTCAGAAGTTCTTTCGTCCTTGTGCCCCAGTTGGGCTTGTACGTGCCTTGCTGACCTAGGCCTGCCTAACTCTACAGGGAGTGTACCTCTCGCTTTTTTCCTCTACTTTTCTGGGCCTGATCCTTGAGTTGGAGGTCCTACAGAAGTGAGAGGCCAAGAATGCGGTATGGTATTCTCTGAGTATGCGCAGTAACCAGGATACCAGTCTGCCCTGTGGCTGCACCGTCTCCTCTGATTGGCTGTTAATAATTGTCACGTGCTACATGCCACGTGCCAAGCGCCGCTGTGGGTCTGGCTAGTTCTTGCCTTAAAAGAAAATTCTCAACCAAGGCCTGGCACGTTAGCATTGTCGACATGACTGTTCGCCTCCTTCAGAGCGAAGGTCAACAAATAATTTTCGGCTTTGTTTAAAGCCTTTTCAATGGAGTCTAGAAAATGCTCTAATTATGAGCGATTATCTGCTGAAGTGCTCGCAAGGATTTTTTAAGCCTCTCTAAGCTTTTCTATACCTGTTCACTCTGCTCACAGGGTTCAACCTGTCGGAGGTACTTGAGCAAGATGAGGCAGTTTTGTCTTTCCTTTCCCTTCCTCCCTTCTTCCTTCCTTTCCTTCCTTTTTCCTTCCCTCTCTTCCTTCTTCCTTCCTTCCCTCCTTTCTTTTTAATTGTGTACTTTAGACTGTTTACCAGGAAGGCTGGCACTCTCTTCTTTGGGTCTGAAACAAGGAGATTTTATTCTCCAGCCTTTTCCATCCTGTCCCCTGTATGAGTGGAAGCTGTCAGAAGGAACTCAGACATCATGGTTACCGTCCAGTGTGCACAGAATGCTCATGTCTTTCTCATCTGCACCCCACAAGGATGTCCACTCAGCAACAGTGGTATTAGGGATTGGATCCTCTTGGTGGGGCCATCGTCTGCCCTGAAAGACATTCAGCAGCATCCCTAATCTCTACTCTTGGCCCCTTAGCTGTAACAATCAAAAGGTTTCAGAACAAATTATCTGTAGTTGACAACAGTAGACTCAGACTGATCTGCATAAGGGAGAGGAACCCAGGTGAAGGGATGGGTCCTTAGGCCAGGGTGGGTCACCTCTTATCTTACACACACTGCTCAGATTTTATCAACACAAACTAGCATCACCTGGGAAGAGGGAACCTTGAGTGAGGGATCGCCTCCATCAGATGCTTCTACAGGCTAGACTGTGGGACATTTTCTTTTGACAATTGATGTGGGAGGGGGTTCCATTCCTGGTCGGGTGGTCCTGGTTTCTATCGGAAATCAGGCTAAGCAAGCCACGGGGAGCAATCTGATGAGCAGTGCTCCCTGACAGTCTCTGCCTCTGCTCCTGCTTCCAGCTTCCTTCCTTGAACTCCTGCCCCCTCTTCCCTTGATGGCAGACTGTGATCTGTAAAACGAAGTAAACTTTTCCTCCTCAAGCTGCTTTTGTTGGTGTTTATCAGGGCAATAGGAAGTAACTAATAGGATACCCAGCTTGTACTAAAGGCTTCGGACATCCTCCGGCTCACAGGGTGTCCCAGTATTTCCTCTCTCATCCTGCTGCACCAATATCTCCACCTTCTTTCCTCTGTCATTGTCATCGCAGCATGGACACCTCTGTCACCTAGAGCCACCTTGTTAGAATTTGAGCTTCAGGATTCTGAGCTTCTGCCTTCTTGGAGGGCAGGCTATGACATCGCATCTCCCAGGTTTGGGACAGTCTTCGGCTGGGAGACCCTGGCAGGTGGCACTATACTTGACAGTACCTTTCTGCCTCCAGTGGCCTCTGAGTTGTAGAAACGAAGCAGAAACTCACCTGGAAGGGAGACGGGACATGTTAGTAGCTACCCGCAGTTGTGAGAAATTAGTCATCCACAGTTTGCTCTTGTTTGTGACAGAGCTGTAGTCTCAAGTTCATTGACAACTGTCTGTGGTATCAAGGGGAGAGTCCCAAACTAGGGAACCCTGAGCTGCCTCATTTGCCCTGGACCTCTCAGACTCTTACACATTCTGGAAATATCCAAACAGAGTAAAAGAAGGTTCTTTGTTGCAGGACTTTTCAGAGCCTTTACCTACTGAGAACTATGGTTATTCCTGGACACAATGTTACAGGACATTTCTCAAAGTGGTTTGAACACGGACTCTGTTTCATTTTCAAGCAGTAGCTCCTCCCACTGTTCGTAGGATGTCCTTCGGAAAGAGTGTCAGCTAGCAAAGACAGTGTTTCTCATCTAGCGACTCACTGGCTTGTTCTAAGGTGTTTTTAAAACCGAGAAAGACCACACACCTTCCAACTGGAATTTGAGAGAGACCTAGGAGGAGAGAGTGTGGCTTAATGAATAGACCTGAAGGCTTGGTGAACGTCTTACACACTGGCTCCTGTCTATACACAGTGGTGGTCATGGGGGTGGAATGGCTGGAGGAGATGGAGTTGCGAGAGGTCTGAGGGGCCATCAACTACCCTGACCTTCCTCCAGGGAAACCCTCAAGCAGAGGAGAAGGAGAAAGATCGTGGAGAGAAGGAAAGCAAAAGTTTCCATTTGTGCCCAATGGGTTTGTTTTTTTTCTTTTTCTTTTTTTTTTTTTTATCTGTTTGCAAATGTTCAGTGTAATGGTTTGAAACCCAGCCGTGAGCTGCCGCCGCCCACACAAAGCTGCCGTGGTGCCGAGCTCCGGCAGGCAAGCCATCTCCCCTGTGTCGGCCATTACCCCGAACCCACACCAGGGCAGGCTGCTCACTACCCCCCGGGTGTCCCTCTGCCACCCCCCACCGCCTCGGCACCCCCGACTCCCACCACCCTCCACACACACACCATCCTTCTTTTTTTAAATCTCCAGCACTCGGGTTTTCTCTAGAGGAGGCACAAAGAGAGAGCACAGATGGGACGAGCAGGCAGAACGCTCCTGCCTCATCGGAGCCACCAGCTTTCAGGAGAGCGCGGCAGCCCCCCCCTGCCTGTGGACTGACCATTGAAAGGTGAGAGAGGACTTTGTGATTTCTTTATGCACCTGGAGGTCTGGGGTGCAAGGCCAGGTGACGGAAGGGCTCTGATGTTTATGCCTGGTCTCTCGTCTCCCAAGCATGATGGATGCCTCTTTCCAACACACGCAGTTTCTGACACAATCCCCCACTCAGGGGGCACACAAGAGCTCTGGAATCCAGGGGGTTCTGGTCCCCACCCCCAACCCCCATCTTCCAGCACAGTCTCCAAACCCTGCGGTGCGGGGCAATGTGTGAGCCTGCCTTCACCTTGACCTGTTGATTTCCGACCGAGGCTGCTGGCCTTCCTCCCCAGAGTGAGCAGTGACCCACACTTTGGGGGCCATATGGAATGGTCCAACATCCAAGGGGCTTTGGGAAACCTCTTTCCCTAGTGGCCCCAAGCCGGGTAATCAGAAGCAATCAGATCCAGCTGTCCAGCTAATCTGTATGAAATAGGCTTCCTTCCTTGCAGAAATCAACAAAGTTTAAAATAGATGGGACTGTAATCGGAAACGAAGCTATAGAGTTGTATGTGATGTAACGGGCAGGGGTATCCGCATGGAAAATCTGAAGTACAGATGACAGGATTTAGGACCATGGGAGCCAGGAAAAACAGTGATTTCCTTGCTTATTAAGCATGTTTGTGGGTCGGAGGGTAGCTGAGTGGGACCATCACTTCCGGAAGTGAGACCTCCCAACGCAAAGGAGAGAAGAACAACGAAGATGGGGAGAAAGAGGAGAGAGAGAAGGGGGCAAGGGGAAAGGAGAGGGGGAGAAAGAGAGATAGAGAGAGAGAGGGAGAGAAAGAGAGGGACTGAGGAAAAGAGAGAGCATAATATCTCGCACATGTAGAGAAGAATCTGAGAGAAAGGCTCTGGATTCTGTGCAGTCAGAGATGAGTCAGTTGGCAAAAGCTCTATTTTTAGTTTTCCAGCTCTGTTCTTGCAGTTTGCCTGGCATTAATTAATGTCACAGGCATGTTCCATACGAGCTTCTGAGGGGCCTTGGCGTGCGTGCCACTCAGACTGGAGGTGTTGATCTTAAGCACGGATTCTCCACAAGGCCTTTCAGGCTGGTCTCCGACAAAAGCCTGTCCAGAATGTTCTGCCCTCTGCCCTTGGCCTCTCCGGGTGTATCCGTTAGTGTCTTGGCTCTAGCCCTTCATAGTCTGGCCATTGGCCAAGGGAGAACTGCAATTGTTATGCCTTGTTTTTCTTAAAGGAAAGGTTGTATAAGCTGAAATTAGTGTGTTGCTGGGGCCGGGGGTCGGGGGGATGTTGGGTCATGGCTTGGAATAAGAAGAGAGGCCCTGGGGACACTTCTAATACAGCAGGAAGAGGGGTGCTGGCTTGAACAGGTCAGTTTTATCCACCTCCCCCTCAAAGCCTGCTTCCGTGTCAAGAGGTAAGCCTGTTCTTCTGAGGAACCACATCAGAGCAGGAGGTCCCTGGCGTGGAGCCATGTTTTCTGGGGAGAAAAGAGAGGCAGCGGGCAGGTTGAGCATAGACAGAAGTAAGAATGGATGGGCAGAACGCATTCAGGGTCTGAGGTAACTGCCTCAGTGTATCAACATCATCGCCAGACCGATGAGAACACGGGGATCTACCTACCATAGTCCTATCTGAAGAGACAAACCACCCTAGGTTCTCTTCAGTGATCTAGAATATCCTCCCACAGCCGGGAGTAAGCCTGAACCATCCACGGCTATGTCTTACATCAATGGAGGCCAGCACACAGGTTTCAGCAGTGAATAAATGCTGTCCGGTTGGCCAATCCAAGACTAGGCCTTGAGTGAACTCTTCAGAAAGGGGTGGAAGAAGTCCCGTAGTGCCCAGTGGTACCTGAGAGTTCCCTCTGTATAGTGAAGAAATTGGGAGCGTAGAGAGATTCTGACCATCACGGCCAGTTCGATATTCCCAGGCCCTGGGGAAGAATCTCTTGCCCTGAACTTCTGAAGCCTTTGTGGATAATGGGCAAAACAGAGGTTGTGCACCAGCAGGACACTGGCTGTGATGTGGCATTCAGATGGTTGTAACCAGGACTGTAAGCTATGCCACTGCAGATTCACAGACTAGAGCGTGTTCTAGCCCCTACACACCCCAAGTTCCCTGGCCCTTTCTCTCAATCCTCCTCTGAAGTACCTTCGACCTAGGAGAAGGGGGCCAGATGGATGCTGTAGGTGGGGAACACCATCCATGAGGGACAGATGTAGAGGACAGGTCTCCATTAGTTATGAAAGTCCCTGGTCCTTCCTAGGCTGGCCATACTTGAACCACAGGTATGTGGTTCCATTTTGCCGTAGCCAAGGGGGAAGTGACTTTCAAGGCTCTGTTGGAGGTCTGGCCATAGCCATCAACAACCCATGAGAACCCCAGGGGTCTCCTCAGTGCCCTGGCTGCCTTGGATGCTTAGGGTTTAACCTTTCACACTGAAGCAGACCTACCATTGTCTCAGACTCCTTGGTAGAGACCTAAGTTCCCAAAGGAAGGTCTCATTAAGGTAGTGGGGGCAGGGAAAAGCGATGCCTTATGTTACTTCATCTTTGCAACTTGCCAAAGGTGGGAGCCTGCCCAGCACTACTTTATGGGGAAGAATGTGGGATCCGGTGTTTTAATCTTTGGATTTTTATCCATGATATATCCTCTGGCCTTCACACACTTTCTCCTCTGCACAAATCTTGAAAGAAATTGTTGCTCTTGAGTGAGGCACATGTTTTCTAACAGTGTCCCTGTTCCCCAGGGCAACAAGCCTGCCAAAGCCCTGAGGTGCAGAGCTGACACTCTCCCTAGTCGCACTCATGGCCTGCACACGAGTTCCGTGGGTGCTCACTTACCTTTCCTGGCTCTTAGGTAGCCTAGGATGGTCTGGAACTTGCTATGTAGTTGAGCATTACCTAGACACGCTGATCTTCCTGCTTCCACCTTCTGGTGTTGGGGTGACAGGTATGCTATACAGTCTGTAGGTCACAGACCTAGGGCCTTGTGCATGCTAGACAAGTACTTTACCAACTGAGCCACACTCTGACCCCTGGCTCCTTCGCTAGTGTTTGTGTGTAGCAGGTAGAGCTGGGGCTTGAACCGAGATGCTGAGCTCTGCCCCGTCCTGCATCCAGCTTAGATAAAGACTGTGATCGAGTCAGTCTAGCATCCTACCGAACGTGAACCAGGGAAACCACACCGAAGGCTGACCGAGAGCTTTGTAGGGAAGCACGAGGTTGGATTCCTGCTCCAGTCCCTGGACTGAGACAGCCTGGCCCCAGATGCAGCCCCCTTCCACTGTACCTCCCGCCCCAAGCTGTAGCCCCTGCCACAGCTTGCCTCTTCCTCTGCGACCTGCCACAGGCCTCACATCCTGTGAAGAGGCCCTAGAAACCAGCTCTGTTGATGAAAACACGCATGCTCATCACCACAGGAAGCGTGGCCTCACGTTCTCAGTGATAACCGCCCAGTCTCTTCACCGAGAGTGGAGGGGAGCACAGCCTAGCTTTGTACCTTGATTAGGAAGCACATGTTCTCCCCCCTCCCCCTCGGCAGTTCTCAATTCGACTCACATGAAGCCTCCTGCCCCCCTGCTTCCTATCCCAGAGTAGGAAGCAGGACATTTGGGAAACAGAGACCATGTCCCCCAGAGCTTTGTAAGAACGGTAAGAAAACAGGATATTAGTAATGACAGGAGCCCCCTGGCCTCAGCCCCAGGTAAGGTGTTTAGATAAAAATCTAGGACACCCGGCTAAATTTTGAATTTCAATTAAACAGTGACTATTGTCTTGATACAAGGAGGCTGTGTAGAAGGAGTTCTTTCTAAAACACCTCTCAACAGTTCCCAGGAAATGCAAATGTAACTAAGAGTCCTGTAGCTTCGAGTTTGTGTCACTGAGGCCTAGGGAACCTACTTCTTCAACCCAGAGGCAATTCTTGGCCCTGTGATACAAATAAAGAGTTTTCTACATGTAAGCAATACTTCACTCTGGACATTTTATGTCAGGAGGTTTTGTATGGCGCTGTCTCGGTATACGTTGTCCGGGGAGAAACTGAGGCTGAGAGGTTGCGTGAATCGCTGGAGTGATCTGATCTGATCTGCCAGCTCCCAGCCTGTCTCCATGCATAGTACTCACAGGCAGTGGGTGGGTGAGCGGCGCCAACTTGAGAGAGGCAGTAATAACAGGTTAGCTTGGGAGAGCTCTGCGCAGAGATGGGAAGGGTTGTGTCAACACATGCAAATTATATGCAAATACACTTGGCCCTCCTGGCAGGCTCACCTAGGTGGGAGATCCATGAGCACAGTCCCCAGTTGTCCATGGGCTTCAGTCAGGGGCAAGGGTAGCAGGTTGATCGCTGCCGGCGTTCTCAGCGCACGTGGGCTGGGGTGAATGCACACACGTGTTCTCGTGTTCTCTCTGCACGGATGCGGATGTGAGGAGGCTGGTGTGGAGGTGGATGCAAGAGGTTGTGGGGCGTGGAGATGTGTGCGTGACCTGCCACCTTGATCTGTGTGTTCCCAGCAAGCCACAGGGCTCCTGTCTCCTCGGATAACCTCCCCCAAAGCTCTGGTGCTGCTCTATGGAGAGAAGGAAGCATCCTCTTGCGACTGTCTACTGAGATGCCCTAGGACCAGAGAGAAGTCTTGGAGAAAGTCCTAATCCCACAACACTACCATTAGCATTGATGGGCTAATGCTATGTACTAAATTATCCAGGCCTGGGGATTGGGTTGCCCTAAGAGAATACAGTGGGCCTGGGGTAGGTAGAGTCACTTGATCATATTTAGTGGCATAGTAAGCAGAGAATCAACTCCAGCGCTGCTCGATGATTTGGCCAGGTATCACCCATGGGAGGGCAGGCGAGTGAGACATACTGCATCCTGGTATGGATTCCTCACAGGAAGAAGGTCCCATGGGAGTTTTACATTAGTTGTGACAAAGGTTCTGCACTTCTAGAGTTAGCAGGGCTGGCTTCCTGTTCTCACTGATGTTGTGTGCTGGGAGGTGTTCTCCTGGGCAGGAGGCTGGGCTGAGGAGACACCCAGGAGAGAAGCCTTCCTGACTGTTCCATCTGGCAGTATGAGGGGAAGGTCTCCACCTTACTTTTTTGAGAGTAAGAAAATGGGCCATGAAGCCTGAACCTACCATCGTCCTTGTTGATTCTTTGCTGGCTGGTTTAGGGCAAGGGACTTCATGGCCGTAGGCTTCCTGTCTTCATTTGTGAAGTGGTATATTTGGTAAGGTGCTCCTGTCCCATGTTGCTTAGAGGTCTCATAGTCATATCATTAGCTGATCATACTTACTACTGTAGAGATAAAAAGGGAGTCTCTCTCCTTTGAAGATCTTAGAGTTCTACGAACAAATTTAAGCCCACTGCAACACAAGACAGGTAAGGATTCATCCAAGAGGCTATCACAGATTTGATGTTGGTAGAGTTTGGGATATGGAAAGACTCCTAGCTGAAAGAGGTTCCTTAGGGCCTTGAGGAGGCGGCCCTTGGGTTCCACCATGTGTGTGTGGGATAGGCTTTGACTATATGAACTAAGGAAAGGATGGTAATTCCTAGTAGAAGGGGCAACATACAATAGCTATGAAGGAGAATGTGTAAGAGGAAAAACCACTTTTGACTGGAAGGTCCACTTACCCATTCAGCCACCCATTTACCCATATATCCATCCAGTTACCTATCCACCTATCCACTCATCCATTTATCTAGGCACCCCATCATCCCCTCATCCAACCATCCACCATTTACATGCCTATCTCACATACATCTATCCATCCACTCATCCATCTATCATCCATCCATCCATCCATCCATCCATCCATCCATCCACCCACCTTTCCACTCATGCATCTACTCATCCATCTACCCACCACCACATCCACTTCTGGCCATGACTGTGGAATGGGTAAGAGAATGATGCTGTCCCATGGGAACTAAGTAACAACACATTTAATAATCACCACGGTGGTGAGAACTTGGGGGTCTGAGATAGCTGAAGCAGCAGCTAGAGCAGCAGGTTCTCAACCTATGGGTCATGACCCCTTGGGGGGGGGTCAACAATCAGATACCCCGAATGTCAGATATTCACACTACAACTCATATCAATAGAAAATTACAGTTATGAAGTAGCATTGAGGTAATTTTACAGTTGGGGTCACCACAACACGAGGAACTGTATTAGAGTGTCACAGGGTTAGGAAGGCTGAGAACCGCTGACTCGGGACTTTCCTAAAGATGTGAAAGGTCAGCAAGAGATGACGAGGGATGGGAAGAGCATTCCAGGCCACGAGTGTGGCTCTCTGGGGACTCTGACACAGGCAGGAGTTCAAGAAGCTAGAGGCCAGAATGTGGCTTTGCCATAGATGACAAGAAATAGGGATGGGGCCGGGGGGGTCAAGTGGAAGGAGCAAACATAAGACCTTGTAGACCAGGGGACATCTCTATAACCCAGAGCAACAGGGCTATTGATTTTTTTCCCAGGGTAGAGATGTAACATGTGTTTGAACATGTGTTTCTCTTTGCCTCTGAGGGGAGAGGCAGGTGCCCTGAACACTTTGACCAAAACCTCACTTGGCTCCCAGCACCGTTCTCAGCCTGGTGTCCTCAGACTCAATAGACATCGTCTCAGACCAAATCTGTTTCTAAGCTCTAAGTCCCACTTGGCTCTGTGATGCCTTTGCCTCAGAGAACACGTGTATTGGCTCTGGCCACCTAGCTCTGAGTTTGTTCTATTTGAGCCAAATCTCAAGGAACGTCACCTAAAGGGAACAAGAAGTCTACAAGATACGAAACATGCCCAAGACCTACTGCCTGACTTTCAGGAAGGTCAGAGGCAGATTTTAGTCTGGCCCTCTCTGCTGGGATGGGTGTATCCTCATGGGGTGAATCCCTGAGGAGTGAGTGGCTTGGCAGAAGCTGTGGATTGCTTCATGGAGGGTGGACACTAAGGCATCTAAGGTGAAAAACTTACTCGTGCTACACTGGCTGGCTTGTCTAGGTCTCCCACAGCCAAGATCTCTGGTCATGAGACTGAAAGAGTGAGCTTGCTTCTCCCCTGGGTCATCAGCATGTCTTAGAAAGTGCCAGGCAATGATGGTGGATGTGCTCCTGATCTCCAGGTCAAGGACAGGGCCAGAGGAGACTTTGGTTATTATGGTCTTGGAGAGCATATTTTTTGTTTGTTGTTTGTTCCTTTTGTTTGGGTGGTAGTGAACTCTCTTAGAGAAAGCCACAGGCTTTCTTCATTGCAAGTATAGCTTGGGTTTCCCTGAGCAGTCGTTCACCGTGTGCCCACTTGGAATTACGTGACACAAGCCCCATGTTTGTCCACATTGTTAAGGAATGCGTGGTTTGATGAGAGAGGCTTGACCTAAGGTTTCAAGGGTTCAGAATGTGCCCGGGGCTATGAGACCCTAGAGGCAGATGGATGTGACTCTCCGTGCCTCTTGGCTGTGTCAGGCCTTATAGAAGGGACATCTGGGACCTGGATCTGTTTTTCTCACTTCAGGGAGAGGAAACAGATGCATCCAGAAACTGGAATGTCTCCAAAGATACCCAACATACATTTCCACACACCCTGGTGAACTCTATAGAATGCACACGTAGCCCTACGGGAAATGGGACTCAGGCAGTCAACCTCCGAGCTGTTCTCTGGACAGCAGACTAAGAACTACAAACAGAGACTCCAAGACTCTAGTTCTTTGTCTCTTGAGCACTGTGAAGAAGCAGGTCCACCTCTACCCTCCAGGAGATCTGCTGTCTGCTCATCCCTTAGAAACTCCACATGTCTGTTCTTCCTCCTTTTGTCCAGACCTGGGCTTTTCTCTCAACTCTTCCTCCAACGCCATACCAAGGCCTGTGCTACTTGGCAGACCACGTCTCCTTTCCCCATGGGAATTTTGTATCACTTGTCCCCTGCACAGCCTCTGGCTTCTCCTGGCACTATCTCATTGGCGTTCGTTGGCTTTTGTGACTTGCAAGCAAAAGGCCATCTCAAGGACTCTGTGTTTCTGTCTTTTTTGCTTTTGTTCCCATACGTCTGTGGTTGGGCCTCCTATGGGGTCATCTCAAGCTCTCTATGTTTGCTCTCTTCTCTATCTTTGTCCCCAGATGTCTGTGGCTTGGCTCCCTGTATCCCAGGTTCACTTGTGAGGGTCTCGCTGTGCTAACAGCTTCTTACAGCTCCATTTCTCGCTCCCACACATTCATTACCACCAGGGTTTATTCGATTTAACATACTTTCTCGTTTATGCACGTCTCTGCCAGACTGTCAGTCTCCTGTAAGCAAGACCAACCCATCTTCTTCTCCACAGGTCATCTAGCTGCAAGGAAGCCTAGGGCTAAGTTCGGTTCTCCACCTGCATTTGTTGAGCTTTGCATGACGGTTGAATGGGACTTGCCGGGTACCTGGAAGAGTCCCTCGTGGCTCTTTTGATTAGAGGCTGTCGGTTCAGTGTTTTTCGTTCATTATCGCTCTCCTCCAATTATCCTGATTACAATGCACCACACAAAAGATGGCAGATGAGTGGGACAAAGACAAAAGAGTCCCTGGCAGAGGGAAGGAATAGAACAAATTGGAAAAAGTCGGAACCTCTTTTAGCCACAGGGAGGTGGGCCATGCTGGGCACATAATGCACTGTTTTTTTTTGTTTTTTTTTTTTGTTTTTTTTTTAAATCTGCAAACTCCTGTGTGTGTCTCTGTCTGCGTGTGTGTGTGCTGAGAACACATTTGTCTGAACAGAAGCAGTGCAATAGTGGGGTGTGGGCCACGGTTGAGGGTCCAGTGAGAGGCCAGGGCGGTTTCTATGTGTTCATTATCTGGTCATGTTTCTCCTCTGCTCTGTGACCTAAGATGAGAAGACAGCAAGTTGGTTTGAGAGCAGATGCTAAATCTGACTGGAACTGTTTTTTTTTTTTTTTGGTTCTTTTTTTTCGGAGCTGGGGACCGAACCCAGGGTCTTGCGCTTCCTAGGTAAGCGCTCTACCACTGAGCCAAATCCCCAGCCCCCTGCCTTAACTGTTAAAGGAAGGATGGTGCTGGACTGACCCCAGAGCCCTGTTGGCGCTTGATTCTAGATTCCTCTCACGTTCTTGGAATAAGAGTTGAGTTGGCTACCCTGAGAGGAGGGGCCATTCTCTATATACAGGGCTTGACTTGGACGACATGGAGGAGGGCCTTCATGGGCTATGAGAGATGACAGTCTCAGGGAGGAATTTCATTATTTTTCTGAATTCTCAGCGCTGAGAATGGGAGTCCCTAGAAAAGCAGGATACACTGGATAACTTGGGGCATAAGGTAGAAGAAGGTTCTACACATGTGGAGTCTTCACACCGTTAAGGTGATTGGAACATCTACCACCTTCTGAAGTTCCCTCTGGCATCGTCTATCTAAGTGACATTGGTAGTAAGGAAACTTACCTTAGCCTAACCTAACTTACCTTACCTAAGAACGTCTCCATGGGGACTAACGGGCTGTTAGCTATAGTGGCCATCTTGTATAGATCTCTGGAATGCACTTGGAATGGTTAATATTGATATCAAATCCAAGCATCTCGAATCACCTACAGGGGTGGCATGTGGGCATCTAGGTGGGGTTTATTGAGTGGGAAGACCACTGAGTGTGGGCGATAGCATTCCATAGCCTGGGGTCTTGGCTGGGACAAAACAGAGAAAGCAAGCTGAGTGCACGTGTGCACTGTTCTCTGCTGTCTGGCTTGAGCCCGATGTAAGGGATCAGCTGTTTGAAGCTGCCACCAGCGTGACTTTCCACCGTGATGGACCATACCGTAGACTGAAATAATTAGGTTGCTTTTGCCAGGGTATTTTGCCATAGAAACAGGACAAGTCATTAACTGATAGAATTTCCCTCCCTTTGGCCATTTCCTCGACCCTCCCACCTCACCACCATTCAACTCTGCTTGGACAAGCCTCTTGCATTACCCATGCCATAGGACGAAGGACTTCCTGGTCTTTATGCCTGGCTTGTTTTCCTTAGCATGGTGCCGTCAAGGTCTGTGCTGATGTGGAGGCCAGGGCAACTTCTGGTTTTTAAAGATTTTTTTTTTTAATATTTCCAGAAGGTATTTTTAATGAAGAATAAAAATATATAAAAATAAAAACAAAGTTCTAGTAGGAGTTAGCTGGTGAGCCCCATACTATGTTTAGGGAAGAGACAGGCTGAGGTCATACTATGCTTAGAAAAGATATGGGCTGAGGTCATACTATGTTTAAGGAAGAGACAGGCTGAGGTCATACTATGTTTAAGGAAGAGACAGGCTGAGGTCATACTATGTTTAAGGAAGAGACAGGCTGAGGTCATACTATGCTTAGAGAAGAGATAGGCTGAGGTCACACTATGTTTAAGGAAGAGACAGGCTGAGGTCACACTATGCTTAGAGAAGAGATAGGCTGAGTTTATACTGGTGCTTCCCTTTTTGGGGGAATGTGAGTTTTAGCTTAGGAACCAAACTGAACAGCTTTTGATCTGAGTTCTGCTTCTTTCCAAAAATGGGTTTGAAGGGAGTCAGGATAACCCAGACAATCGGAAGTAGTCCACAAGGAGGGCTCAAGAGACCACAAACCAGAGTCCCAAGGATGGGCAAGACCTCCCAGATTCAAGGACCAGTTGTCAGCTGGTTTCACAAGGACAAGAGTCATCTTGGCTTATAGAAAAGGCTGGCTGAGGCTAACACACAAATCTGTGTTTTGATCTGTTTATTGGAATGTTTAAGCATAACTGCTTTCTTTTATAAATATGCCCAACCGGCACCGACTAGCCAGCCTCCCCACCCCACCACGGCAGGTGTGGCAGGGTCTTACCCAGCCATATTGTTCTCCATCTGGACTGATGAAAGAGAAAAAGAAAAAGAGAAAACAATCCCATGCTTAGGAAGCTCTGGGAACATAAGGAGAGGGAGCAGGCTTTTGTTCGTTTGTTTGGTTCTGCTGAAATTTATTGTTTTTTTTTTCCTCCCTTCTTTCTGGCCTCAAAAACATTTAATCTACCAAACAGTAGGGGATGCCAACAAAATCACTTCCGGTGCTGAAAGAAACAACTTGGTTTTACGCTCTGTGATTAGAAATGGGGGAGCCAAGAGCTCAGGAGCCTCATCCCAGCTTCCTGAACAGAGACGCAATCGTAGGGAGATAAACTCTCTGCTTTCCCCTGGTTTTTCAGCTGCCTCTTTCATTGCGGGTGGCACTGTGTGCACACAGCCCACAGTGATAGTTTGGGCAATTACCTGCAGAAGAACATTGCTGTACCAGCCCTGGGAGGTGTCCAGTGTTCCTTTCCCCCAGAGCATCAGCCCCAGCCTTCTTAATGGCGTTAACTCTGCTGCCGTCGTGAAGGGAACTGTCCTGAAATGACCCCTGGGGGCATTTATTTCCCAAACAGCCTTGACTGCCCAGGGATGGGATGGGGCTGCAGGTCAGAGGAGGTGAGCGGGTGCATGGAGGTGTAGCCGTTTTTGGGGAGTCAGAAGGATCCTCTCTTTTGAGGTTCTAACTATTCTGGGCTCACTGAGGCTCTGTGTATCGCTGTGGAGTGTCCACTTCTCTGCCGTCCGGCATCGCTGTATCTGCAGGGATTTGGGGCTAGAGGAAACAGCCCGCTTAGTTGTTGGGTGTGTGGACAGTCACAGCTGTGCAGGCCTAGGCTGACATCTCCCACTACGGGTCTACAAAGCCCTGTGGGTACTTGGTAAAATTTCCTCTTTTTGTTTTTACTACATTTTTTTTTTTTTTGTAACTTTAGAAGGGACTCCTACTAATAACAGTAATAGTTATTATTGTTGTTAACAAGCACACTGACGAATATAGAAATCGCTCTTGTCTTTGAATAAATCCTTTATTTGGAATTGTTTTAGACTTACGGAAAACTTGCAGACTTATCACAGCTGTCCTTATTCTCTTTGATACGCTGACCTTCAGGCAACATTGGCCATGACTGAAACACACAGGCTGAAGCCCAGCCTCCTCGTGTGGGCCCCCAAGCCTTGCTGGATACCACCCACTGGTTCTTGCTCCAAGCTGGCATTGGTGGTATCTTTTACTACACAACTTTTTAAAAGTCGTGCGATACTTAGGGCTGGGGAGAGATGGCTAAGCGGATAAAGTGATTGACATCTGGAGTGCAAAGGCCTGAGTTTAGATCCGCAGCACCCATGCAAAAGGCCAGGCAAGGTCTCCCTGTAATGTCAGGGAGACCAACAGATCCCTAGAACGTGTTGGCCAGTCAGTCTGGTGGCCTCCATGATCTCTAGGTTCAGCGAGAGACCCTGTCTCAAAAAATTCAAGACACAGAGCTACTGAAGAAGATAGACAATGTCAACTTTTGTCGTAGACGAAAACGAGTTCCTATTTGCATATGCAGATGTGCTCCTATTTGCATATGCAAGCACGTGGGTTCCTCCACAAAGGCACACAACACAGAAGTTGTGGAGTGTTTTTTATGTATATTACAAAAATAAATTATTTTAAAGTACAGCTTGGGACGAATGGAATGCTAAAAGCGCGACTGTAGCGTGACTGTCGGTGCCACACGTACAAATGAGACACCACAGACCAAACGTGAACAGTGTGAGCAGTGGGACACTGATTTCTTCCACAGACTCATGGGGAAGCTGATTTACCTCAGTGCTACTGAATGCTTTTTTTTTGGAGCCGTGTCCTTGCTGGGGTGGGGTGGGGCTCGCAGCACAGCATCCCCTCAGTGGGCCGCTTAGGACCTGGACCCTGGCGAAGGGAGCTATAGAAGCAGAGGATGGGAGAAAGGAGAGAAATCTCAAGAGGAACAGGGTTTCCATTTTGATTTTTCAGGTGACCCTTGACCCTCGTTATCACAGGCAATCAAAAACCGCCTGGATTCATCATGCTTGAAATAAAAACATCATTTAGGTGGCCGGACTACATGCGGACAGGTAATTGCATGCGGTGCTGGTCCAATTACAGTTCTAGAGATGCCCTTTTCTGTGTGCCCGGTGAACAGCAGCCCACAGCGCGGGCTCACACACCTGTGGAGTGCTCCTCCTCAGAGGTGCAGCCTGGTTTCTCACTACAATGGTGGTGATTAGCACCCGTCTTTGACACTGGAAGGAACCCTGCAAAGATTATGAGGGAGACCAGCCTCCAGCTCCCCTTGAAGCCCTGGTATGCACGTTTGCAAGGCAGGGAGTTGTTGAGCCCCACCGGGGACTCCTAACAGGGGTGTGGCAGCTCTCGCCTTTGTTCCCTGACCCTGTTTCGAAGCTTTTGAGGCCTCCCACTCAATGGAGTTTTAAGCGTCTCTAAGTCCTATCAGGGAGAGGGGTGTCTTTGATCCAGGATTGTTCAGTGAAATGTTGGATGAGAGTTAACTTTGTTCTCGGAAGGGGCGCCGGAACAAAGAGATGCAGCCATTTGTATGAGACGGATGTTCAGTCTATGGTGGCACACGTGGTTGCCAAGCTAGAGAAGGGTTGGGGACACAGACACGGAGTAGGCTGCTCCGTATCTGTGAGAGAATGAATGTCTGCTTCTCGCAACAGGATGTAGGTGCGTTGACTCTTCTTAACTTGTGTCCGTTGGGTGGTATAAGCATCTGTATTGAAACAAGCGACACTATCCGCCAACTCCACTCGTTTGTTGAACACGCTCTTTGAAGGCCTTTCGAAGAATGGGAGAGGCAGTCAGCAGGAGGGGCGGCGCCTGGGCCCTGGCTCCCAGGAGTCTGAAGGTTGCCATGGATTTGACTTAGGGAGACACCAGAAACTTTGCACTTTGCTCCATTTGTGGGTCTGTCTTGAGTCCCCACAAACAGCGTCTATCCCTGTGGGATTAGTGAAGCCCTGCAATTGAACCCCCGAGCCTCCAATGGCAAGGGAGTCCATTGCTGCTCCCGACACAGCTGCCTATAAGGATAAAGATACCACTGTGTAAGAACAGCACAGGCTTGGCCCTCGAGTGCTCTCTTCAGCTGCGCACCTTGAATTGGGGCTTCTGGCGTCCTCGCATCGCTTGTGGCTAGTTCACTGGGCTGCATTAAACAGTTTTACCTTGGGTTGGGGATTTAGCTCAGTGGTAGAGCGCTTGCCTAGGAAGCGCAAGGCCCTGGGTTTGGTCCCCAGCTCCAAAAAACAAACAAACAAACAAACAAACAAACAAAAAAACAGTTTTACCTTTAAAGACAGTCGGTACAAATTGCAGTTTGCCCTAACAGACTTGGTCTGTTTTGTTTGTTTCCTCCAGGTGGGGGGTGGGGGGGCGTGGCTTAGGAAGGGAGTTAACTCTGAAAAATTTGTTTTTGGTTTCCTTCGATGACTATGCCCTCGAAGCTTCGTGGGTGCCTGTTGCATGCTGTGGGCAAGTCGTCGTCTGTCGTCGTCGTCGTCGTGCTCAGAGGAACTGCTTCATGTTCCGACAGAGCTCACGTCCTGTAAACTCGCCCTTTAACTTTTATTGTTTTGCGTATTGGGATTTCTTTTTTTTTTTTACACAGTCTCACGTATTTCAAGTTGACTTCAAACTTACTGTGTAGCCAAGGATGGTGTTGCTCCTGCTTCTGTCTCCTGAGTGCTGGGACTACAGATACAAAGTACTACATACATACACTCTGTACACATGTGCAAAACACACTTGATCTCTCTCTCTCTCTCTCTCTCTCTCTCTCTGTGTCTCTCTGTCTCTCTCTGTCTCTCTCTCTCTGTCTCTTTCTCTGTGTCTCTCTGTGTCTCTCTGTCTCTCTCTCTCTTTCTCTCTGTCTCTTTCTCTGTCTCTCTCTCTCTGTCTCTCTCTGTCTCTGTCTCTCTCTCTCTCTCTCTCTCTCTCTATCTCTATCTCTATCTCTATCTCTATCTCTCTGTCATTATAGCAAGAAGTACCCTAAATCAGAGGGGATACTGGTGTAAAAGCCTGGTAGGTTCCTCAGGAGCTGGGCTGCAGAAGACATTGTTTATTAGAGGCTATTGTGAGGCATACCGTGGCTGCATCAAGGCCCTTTGCACGGATCAGGGACATTGTATCTGATCCTGCAGCTTACCCATCCTACCCCGACTTCACATTCCTGAGGCCCCATACCTGTGGTGGCTCGCATGGCTCATGCAAGAGGCCACGGGAATTTGCTCAGTCTGATTCTTCCAAAGTCCAGAGGAAACAGCTCTTCTCCCAGTGTGATTGAAAACAAGATTGAGGCTTACCACCTCACTGACAGTTGAAATGGAGCAAAGTAATGGCCGTCCGATGAGTCTCAAAGTCAGGAACAATCAGATTGCATCGCTAGAGAAACCCTGATGTTGGAAGGCCAGTGGAGTATGTATCCCTTCATTACTGCCCTCAGTCCTACCCAGGTCGGAGAACACAGTGGTGATTGGGTAGAAGAAGACTCATCTCAAGGGAGAGTGTTTTGGTGTGATATTTATTCTAAGATAGAAGTCATGCCTCCATGCACCTGTAGTTGTATCTCTCAGAACTGGCCCGGGCTAGCTGGCTTTAGAGTAGAGCTTCACTGGCTGAGAACTTACAGACATACGGATATGCAGACATTTGCACACTGAACAAATTCACATTTTAACTGAAAATAGCACCCCAGCGGAAAGGGGTGTGCCCTGCTCCCTGCCATGGCCATCTACAATGGAAATACTCATGCTACACCCTCCAGACGCTCATGTCAGGAGGACCAACGTCCTTGATCTCACTCAGCACTGTCTCTAGAGCTCACCGGCTTTCTGGGCCTCTTGTTGTTTCCAGGGCAACAGTCATGGTCTCCGAAGACTTTTTTCAATCTTTGCTTCTCCTGCTTCCTGTTTTCTGGGTGTTGCTACTGTCCTGTTGAGTAATGCGTAGAATTAAATTTACTTCCTTTTTCTGGGCCAGACCAAGCTTCTTCTCCGCTGCAGTGTCCTCCAGTTTTCTCAAGATGTTTTGCTTTGTTTTCTTCAGTGAAACATGGAGTTGACCCAAATGCCAGCTTCTGGGACATGGTCTTGTCTCTTTCCTGAGGTGTGTGGGGCATGTGAGGGACATCGCTCTGCACTGAGAGTCTACGTGCAGAGCAGACATTGATAGGGACTGATAAGATACCCTCCTGGACAAGTGGGGGGGGTGAATGAGAGAGAGAATGAAGAGAGAGAGAATGAGAGAGAATGAGGAGGGGGGAGGGAGGGGGAGAGGGATTGAGACAAGGGAAGGAGAGGGGAGAGAAGGAGAGAAGTAGAGAGGGAAAGGGAGGAGAGAATGAGAGAGGGGGAAAGAGAGAGGAGAGAGGAAGAGAGAGAAGGAATGAGAGGGGGGGAGGGAGGGGAGGGAGGGGAGGGCAGGGAGTGGGGAGGGAGAGAGAGAGAGAGAGAGAGAGAGAGAGAGAGAGAGAGAGAGAGAGAGAGAGAGCCCCTTCAGGCTCCTCTCACCACCATGGACCTGTGGATGTATCTCTCAGGACTAGCTTGGGCTACTTGTCCTTAGAGCAGAGCTCCACAGTCTGTGAACCTTCATAAAGGTATGTGAATCTTGCACGACTCAACATATAGAATCTTCTAGGAGTGTTTTTAAGCAACAGAATCTTCTGCCTCTTGAGTGTTTACCTCCGTGGCTGCACCTGTCAAAATGTTTGCTGCAGCTCATAATGGTTGTCAGAGAACAAGCCCACAGTCTGTGTTCTGCTAAACAAAGAAAGAAAAGAAAGGGGGCCGGAGTGGTTCAGAGCACGTGTTGCTCGTGCAGAAGACCTGGACTGGGTTCCCAGACCCATAGGGAAGGGAACAACCCAGTTCTAAGTGACCCAATGCCCTCTTCTCTCTTCCTTGAACATCAGGCATACAGGTGTGTGTGTGTGTGTGTGTGTGTGTGTGTGTGTGTGTGTGTGTGCAAAATACTCATTACTCATACACACAAAATAAAATGATCCACACTTTTAAAAGATTAATAAGGAAACCCATTGCTTTGCTTTGTAAACCAATCTTCACCAAAAGTGGCCTAGTTAAGCCTAGTTAGCGAATTGGCTAGAAACATATATTAGCCCAAGGGTTTTGAAAATATACCCCTCCGTACACACCCCATGTCTACACATCCATCCCTAAATATCTGCGTATCTGGTAGTAATACCCTTTACAGCTATTCGGATCAGCCACCCAGGAGAATCAGTTTTCAGTGGGAAAGTTGGCGGAATCCCGGATAAAGTCTGGGAGGCAGGCCTAAGGGTAGCACACCCCTTTCTCTCCTTAGAGAAAGTACAGAGTTTAAGGCTGAGATGCGATCTGCTGACCCGGCAGGGGACAGGACACACTGAAGAGGTGGCATGAGCTCAGCAGGCACAACGAATGTCTGGGCTGGTGGCCCTTAGCCACCCTACCCATCCTCCTGCTGAAAGCTAGTGTTTGGGATCACAGGTGACTGCAAATCAGAGTGGGCATTGAGTTAGGGAGGCAACTCTGGGATCTGCAGGGAGACTCCAAGGCTGGGATGGCAATTGTAGCTTTCTTTACTACTTTCTGGGCAGCCGGGGGAGGGACAGCTACAAAGGAGGAGCTCTCTGTGTGCAGGGTTACCCAAAAGGACAGAGAGACTGAGAGACTGCTACACAGCTGCCCGGGGAAATGAGCTCACGGTGAGGGGACAGGGGTCACCAGCCAGAGACACCTTTTCCCTGGCAGAGGCCATGAACATTGTCTACACAGAGCTGGGCCTGGAAAAGGAAGGTGGGGAGGCCTCGGCTTGATGTGGGACAAGCCAAGGGGGAGCAAGCCTGGGCTACCAGTCGCAGCTGCTGTCCCACCCAACACTTTGAGCAAAGGTCGAAGAATCTATTGTGAGACACGGCAAAAGCCTCAGAGAGAAGTCTCAAGGTTTGTAGACGGCAAAGATGCAAAACTTGAGCTTGTCTCTGGGGTCTCAGGCCTGCGTCACTCTGATGCATAGGCGTCTCGGGATAGTCTCAGGGTACAAGAAACATACATTTATCAGTAGGTCCTCAGTGCGGTTTAGGCAACAGCTGATTACGGGGCCTTGAGTGTCTCGCTCAAGTCAGGTCATATTCACACTGAAGCATTTCCAGGGGTGGCAGTAATATGGGTTTCCTTTCAACAGGATTACGGAAACTAAATGTGGACATGATATATACACCAGTCATTCTGGCATGGGAGGTTGAGGCAGGGGTATCACTGTGAGTTCCAGGCCAGCATTGCGGAAAAGGACCCATCAGAGCCCATCGGTGGAACTCGTGAGTTGGGGCACAGAGTGGATACTCTGTGGACATTGTGCTGAACTGAGTGGGCTGAGGGGGGACCTTTCTTTTCCTTTGGATTTGCTTATTCTCTTGTTTTTATTTTAATCAGTTAGCCTTTTATGGGAGTAATGGTAGATTTGTCAGAATCAAGCGGACTCCCCCAGGCATGTTTCATATGCTTCCCAAGCTGGCAATGGTACAGGACTCTCCTCCTGAGTCAAGGACCTGCTAATGACCAGCTGACCCCAGCCCACGGTCCTATGTCCTGCCTTCCTCTGAAGCTTGGGTAACCAAGGCTCTGTCCTCTTGCCTTAGAGTTTGTCACATTAGGAATGTTTTATTCTAGGATGGTTGGGAGAACCCAGCAGGTAAAGGCACTTGCAGCTGGGTTTGACAACCTGTGTTTGATACCGAGGATGCTCAGGGCAGAAGGATTTTCCTCTGCCCTCTACATCTGCAATGAAGCATGCTCCCACCCACACCCCTGCACCCCCGCACCCCCGCACACCCACTAAACAGATGGACAAACAAACAAATGAATGGATTAAAACTCCAATTCTACTTCATAAAATTTTAAGAAGAATATTTTATGTATTAGGAAACTATACTGTGTGTAGCTCTTGGGGTTTGCCTTTTCTCATTCAGCCTAATTCTCTGACTTCTGATTTCGCCTTCGTAATTTTTATCTCTATTTTTTAAAGTTTTGGTGTACGTGCTCCTGTGTGTGCAGGTGCATGCGTGTGTGTGTGTGTGTGTGTGTATTGGGGGTTTGGCATCATGCACATGCATTTGTGTATGTGTGTGTGTGTGTGGAGACCAGAGATTAAGCTGTACATATATAATTATTATTTATATAAAGGGCATAATTATTTATGCCCTTTAAGTATCATCCGCCTAGCATTCTGAGATGGGATTTCTCACTGGTTTGGAACTTGCTAAGCAGATTGGACTCGTTGGCCAGTGAGCCCCTTCGATTCTCTCAGTTCTGTCTCTCAGGTGACGGACTTGCCAGTGTGTATCACCACGCTCATCTCTCTTCAGGTGGGTTCTGGGATCGAACTCAGGCTGCGTGGTGGGTACTTAACCCACTGAGCTCCTTCCCCAGTCTTTCTCCAGTTTGTGTCTTTTTATTGCTGAATGCCACTCTAGGGTACAGACGCATGCAGTTGGCTTGAACTTGCACGGCCGAAGCTCAGTGGGGCGGCTGCTGGTTTGGGCTATGAGGCGTGAAGCCGGTGTGAACACGGGCAGTGCGGACGTGGGTGAGAGCACACTTCCGTCTCTTCGACGAGTACCAGAGCTCAGTAGGATGGTCGCTGGGGGCTGTGTGTTTGTAACGGCCACACGGTCTTCTGGAAACCTCCCAGTGCTGGGTGCCACGGGAAGGTCTTCGTTGGCCCATCTCTTTACGTTCTGTTCATTTTCTACCTGCGTAATCGTTGGATTTCTCCACTGTAAAATGTCCGCAGCTCTTTGTAAATTCTGGATGTGAGTCCTTTGGCAGCCATGTTGACTGCAAGGGCTTTCCTCCCACGTCCGTGGCTGTGGATTTTCTCCTTCTATAAACAGGGGCTTTTCCCCGAACAGAGAGTTTTCATTTCGGTGAGGTCTAACCTTGTCTCCTAGTCCCTGCTGTTGACCTGTGAGTCCTTTGGCAGCCATGTTGACTGCAAGTGCTTTCCTCCCACGTCCGTGGCTGTGGATTTTCTCCTTCTATAAACAGGGGCTTTTCCCCCCCGAACAGAGAGTTTTCATTTCGGTGAGGTCTAACCGTGTCTCCTGGTCCCTGCTGCTGACCTGTTCTTAGATCTGCAGGTTTCCCCTTGTCCCTTTCCCTCCAGCGAGCCGCCCTTTCTGAGTCTGCGTTGAAGCTTACTTTGTGTTTTGAGCTCCTGCTTGTCTAACTAAGGCAACGATCTCTCTTTTTGCCTTTGTGCCTCCACTGCCCCCAAAGAATTGATTCCTCAGTACTGTGTGTGACAATGCTAGGCTCTCTCCAGTGAATTGTCTTGAAATTTTGTCAAAAATTAGCTTGGGAACACCTTTTTTTTTTTTTCCGTATTTTTTTTTTTTTTATTAACTTGAGTATTTCTTGTACATTTCGAAAGTGTTATTCCCTTTCCGGTTTCGGGCAAACATCCCTTCCCTCCCCCTTCCTTATGGGTGTTCCCCTCCCCACCCCCCCCATTGCCGCCCCCCCCGACAGTCTAGTTCACTGGGGGTTCAGTCTTGCTGGGAACACCTTTAATCCTGGAGAGGCAGAGCAGGCGCACCTCTGTGATTTTGAAGCCGGCCTCCCCTACACACTGAGACCTTTTCTCAGTTGGGTGCTTTTGCGCAAGTCTGTTTTCTGTTTGTTACAGTGCCATGTCACCGTCCTGCACGTCTCGCCTCCAGACAGCACGGCCTTGGTTACCATAGCTCTATAATGAGTTTTCAAACCATGCGAGTCGGGCTTCTCCTCGTTTATTGTCCTTTTAGATTTTAAGAAATTCTTACTGGGGCTTTAATAATACTTGGTCCACATCCTTATACTAATTAGGGGCATATTTGACATTTTTTTCTAGGTTGAATCTTCAAACCCAGGGACTCAATATGCCTTTGTGTTATTTATGCGGGTGACTTTGCTAATGTAGGATGTGAGCCCTTGGAATGTTTTGTTAGTCTTTTACAGAGCAGTTTTGAGTCTACATGACATCGTAATTTGGATCTTGATGTAATTCACAAGTAACATAGAAATATAATTAGTTTTTACATGTTGATCTTGTAGCCTCAGAACTTATTATATAAAACTTCTAAGTTTTTTTTTAATTCTTTAGGAATTTATGCATAGATAATCATGTCTCCCGCTGACAGGGACACTCATTGCTTCCTTTGCGGTCCACGTGCCTTCCACTGCCTGGATTTTACATTTTTTTTTTCCACTTTGGTGCATTGAAGCTTGAGAGGTCTGTTGGGCCAGAGGAATGGACATCTTTCCTCCCCTCGTTTTCCCCTCTTACCAGCTAATTCTTACTTTGCAGTGCTGGCACCGGTGCTTGAAAACGCAGAGAAGACAGCACTTTCTCCATGATGGCTGCTGGGTTGCATAGGGCTGCTGCTGAGGAGACTGATGCAGCCATGGGTTTCCTCCTCTACTCTGCTAATATGGTGGAGCAAGCTTGGTCATGGCATGGGACTCTTCTTATGTATCCGTTAGTATTTAATTAATAACGCTTTGCAAAGGGGTAAGGTCTAGATTGGTGAGGGGTGCTGGTCTCTGCCTGACCTTTCTGTGGTGTGACAATGATATCTGGGTCCACGACACATTCTCTCCTTCCCAGTCTCTGTCTAGAGCCTGTATTAATTTCTCTGTGAAGTTAATTCTCTATACCAGCACCTGGAGACTTCCTATTTGCCAGTTTTTTTTAAATCACAAATTCAATTTGATCATAGTTAGAGCACTGTTCACGTTATTGATTTCGGATAAAGTGGCTCGTGGCAGTTTACGCCTCTCGGAGAACCGGTCTATTCCATGTACGTTATTGAGCATGTGGTGGGTGGAGTGACTCCCTTGTGAGTCTTTTGAAGCGTGTAGGGTCTGTACTGATAGCCCCTGGTTCATTTCTGATATTGATAGTTTGTGTCTTGTCTGATTCTCCCTTTGTCTGTCTTTGAAGAGATTCTAAATCAATTTTATTAAACTTGTCTAAGAACAAGCTTTCTGTTTCATCGATTTTTTCCCCTGTTATTTTTGTTTCAATTTTATTGATTTCTTCCCCAACTTTTATTATTTTCTTCCTTCTGCTTGCTTAGGATGATTATACTTTTTTTTTTTTTTTTTTTTTTTTTTTTTGCTAGACTGCAGAAGGAGCTTAGAGCTCTCACCTAAAACTCCCCTTTCTAATGCAAACATTTCGTGCTACAAATTTTCCTTTCAGTACTCTCTTAGGTGTGCTCCACAGATTCTGAGCTGTTATCTTTTTGCTTTTACTCGGCAATGTTCTTTCGATTGCCTCTGAGGCTCCTTCTTTGGCCCATAGGTTATTTTCGAGTGTGTTGTTTAGTTTCCAAGCATGTGGAGTTTTTCCTGTTTCCTCTCTCTTATTGATTTCTGGCTTTAGTACATTATGGTTTAAGAACACTCTTGGTCTAATTTCAATTCTTTAAATCTGTTTAGGCTACTTCAGGACTTAGGATGCAGCCCCTCCTTGTGTAGCTCTTAGGATCTATTCAAGATGCAGAGGGCACAGAGTAGGGAAAACGGGAGACATTGAGGGGGGCTTGCTCTTCAAGAGCCTCCACAACACATAAAAGTATCCCAAGGGAGGATGGAGAGAATACCGAACAAGAAGTATGGAGAGAAGCCGGACCACTGTAGATGATGGGCTCCAACTGCTAGATAGCAGGGCTGCTGGCTTATTTAGCTGGACTGCAGCTTGCATGGAATAGCTAGGTAAATGGGAGGTAACACTGCAGTGTGTAGACTGGAGTCAATGCACTCACAGCTAGAGACATAGGTTTGTGCTGAAAGTTTGGGTGTCGGGACACAGGTCTTGCAAGGTCCCAGGTCCCTGGTGAGAATAGGGCTGTTCTCCATGCACATGCTAACCATAGGGAGGCTGCACAGATTGGCAGGCGTCTGTGAATGTCTGGTCCTTGGGAGGCTGCTGAGGCTGAGCTCTGAGTCTGTCCTAGGTGTGCTACGGACAGGTTGCTTCTTAGGCGAGGCTGCCCTGTTCTCTGAGGAAGTGTATTTTGAAGCCTATGGCTCGGGTAGTTCCTTGGCCGACACCACACCAACACCGCTGACCCTCAACTTGCAATGCTTAGGAAATTTCTTTCCCTTGAAGTATCCTTCCAGTATCTTCTATTGGGAAAACCCAGCCTCATGTATGGTATAAGGAAAAACAGCTGGATAGAATTGCTCTGTTTCCCATACGGACTCTCAGAGGCATGTTCCCCCCTGGGTGTTGAACTTTCTTCCAACAACACAGAGCTCTCCTTTGCCTCACAAGAGGGGAGCATCCTCCCTGCTGAAGAGGCTCTCACCTCTCTCCAGGGTGAGAAGGTGGGGGTGCCTTATGCTGCAAAGGCTGCGCTCACCCCTCTTCTAGCTCAGCCAGGCTCTCACCAAATATTTTCTTTGCTGAAGGACAAATTGTGAAGCTAAGCACCAACATCTCAGGTATAAAATTAGAAACAGTCAAGGAGTGTGGCCTTGTTAACAAAGACGAAGCTATCCATCTGTAGTGTTCATAGAAAACCTACCACAGCTGTCCAAGTGGCTCATTGGTCGAGTAACTGCTTAACAGCTACATTTTATGTTTTGGCTTCCTCTTTCAGCAGCCATCCCATAATTTCCTCTCCTTTAGCCATTTATCCTTTGGAGAACCCGGTAATCCCTAAAGAGTATGAGAAATATCTCTTCTGATGGATGCCACAGGCCTCTCTTGTGAGGCTCAGGGCCTGTGTGTCTGAGAGTATGTTCCTACAGCCTGTGTGGAGAGGCCTCTCTTCAGGGCAGCTGAGGGATCACAGATCTGTGACTTTGTTCTGAGAAGGCAGGTGGGTGAGCGCTGAGGGTCTCTACCTGGGGATTGGGGTCAGGTGCCTTGTCCTTGACCTAGGGATGTTCTTGTTCCGAGATACTGATATCCTAGCAGGCTGATTGTTCTTCCACTGCTAGGTACACCACGGCCCAGCAGTTGCTGTTACAGGTCTTCCTGTGCTGGAGAGCTCCCCGTGTGTGTGCCTGTTATCTGCAGTTGACATGCCTATCTATCTTGCCTTCACTGAACAAGCACTACCACAGGGGCTCTCCTTCCGCTGTTCTGGGACCATCTCTGCCTTGTGGCGATGGAACTGCTTCTCAGGATGACATCATCCACAGCTCTCCCTGTCCACAAAGCTTTGAGGGATGTGGGAACTCCCCCGAAGTTCTCAGTGTTCCATCCAGGTACAGATAAGTCTTCATGAGAAATGAAGTTAGCCTAGGTCTTTGGGTCCCCTGGTTCTTGTCCCATGACGGAAGCCCAATGCTTTAACTTCATTAATTGGAGGTCACCATTACATCCAGAGCTTTGCCTTCCAGCCTAGGACACAGGTAAAGCTGTATCTTGTTGTGAAAACCAAAACAATCTCTGGGAACAATCCCTGTGTCTGGGAACTCTCAGGATCACTGCTATTGGTCCTGTCCTCCCTGATGGAAACCTTCAGGCTCATTTGCATGGAGTGCTCTGTGTCTGCTGGTGGCTGTTACCAGAGTCTCCTTGGCTGTCCCACCTCTTTCTTCTTGGGCTATACTGAGTGTTTGGTCCTTGTCATACAGCTTGTGAGTATCAGTCCAACATGGGATGGCCATGGTTCCATGAAGGCTCAGCCATCTCTTAGGAGGTATCTGTCCCAGGGGCAGGTCTCACAGGGATCTCCAGCTGACAGGAACTCTTGTAAGAAATTGGAGGGGTCAGAGCAGCTGACTCATTACGGCTCATTTTCATGAGTCTGAGATGTTCCCATTCCAAGTTTCAGAATCCCCATTAAACCCCCAATTCTCACAAGAATGCTTGCAAGGCTCTGAGTTTTGTCAACTTGCACCTGTGTCAACTCCCCATTCCCCCCACCCCCATCCCCGGCTCCAGGAAACAGGAGATTCTTCAGGGCTGTTGTGGAAGCAATTGTGACTTTCAGAGCATGACCTGAGGTAGGAGTTAATGGGCCTGAGATTGTCATTTTCTCCCTGTTAGCACTCAAGGACACTTAGGAAAATCCATTCCACGCCACGGTCCTTACACTTCGCACCGCTGCTGTGCGCTTGTGTGCAAGGCGGGGGGGTGGCACTCTGGTTCCCAGGGAGCTAGCTCTGCTTGTCACTTTGTCTCAATTGACCCCAATTGACAGCTTGATTAATTGCGATGCCCTGGCATGCCAGGGGTGGCAAGACTCAAATTTCTCACTGGAAAGGAACTTAGCATCCTGTCTGAGTTTAAGGGCATCTAAATGGCCATCCCAATATCCTGTAAGAATCTCTCCTAGGGACCAGTCTATGGTCATCTAATCAGGAGACAAGCTCCATCCTAGAGGCTATGTTGGGCAGTGTAGCAAGCCACTAATAGAAACCAGAGAATAGCTATGCCAAAGGACTAAAGGTAGTACCGTAAAAGGGCATATGTGGGTTGGCCTCTAAGCCCATTGAGAAGCTGCAGTTGGGACAACCAGAGTGGGGTGCAGGTCTCTGATTTGAGCATATAAGGCCCATCAGGAAGCTGCGAGTACATGTTGAAGAGAGTCACTAGCAAGCAGGGTATGGCCACGCACTTTCACTTCAGGTCACTTTCTGGGTCAGCAGGTTTGGAGTTCATTCCTGGGTCACAGGAAGGGAAGCAGGACTTGGAGAGAGCCCTGTTTGGTTGCTTGTTTGTTTGTTTGTTTGAAACAGGTTTCTCCATGTAGCCCAGTCTGTCCTGGAACTCACTCTAAAGACCAGGCTGGCCTCGAACTCAGAGATCCACCACCTGCCTCTGTCTTCACGGTGGAATTAAAAGCATACACCACCACCTCTCAGAGGGAGTCCCTTTATGTAGACTCTTGGCCACAGGAAGACGTGTGTGGTTCAGATTATCACCGACCCGAGGCTGAGAGCAGAGACATCTTATTTGTAGCCTGTGGTTTGAGAGGTTTCAGGGGATGGTTTTATACTGTGGCTGCTAGGTACAGTCTGCCCTCTGAAGTCATAGGAACTCTGCATCTGTGGCTTCAGACAGCCGTGAATAGAATGTATCTGAAAAGGCCTGGGAAGGTGACACAGTCAGAAAAGGGATAGATGGCTCTGTAGCCAAGCATGACGATTTGACTTCAGACCTCCAGCGTCTAGGTAAAAAGCCCGAAGCAGCAGTACATGCCTGTAATCCCAGCCCTGGGGAGGCAGAGACAGGCAGATCTCTGAAGGCCACCAGCAAGACAGCCTAGCAAACTGGTAAGCTCCATTTTCAGGGACAAAATATAACGTAGAGAGTGCTGAGGAAGTCACCTGACATCAGCCTATGGACTCCACGTTTGCTCATATGCGTATGTGCACGTACACCGGACATATGTGAAGAAAGTAAGAACTGGGCCAGCAAAGACCTCTTCCTTCTTCTCACTCTCAAATGAGACAGTATGACAGCCACTTGCATGGTGGCTACTTAACGGCACGTACTGCAGCTGAACTAGCCATACCTAAAGGTAACAAAGCACGCGTGTGGCTTCTACACGAGGTGACACGAGCATCCCTAGATTTGGATATCCTTGGTCAATCCCTGTGCACATGGAGGGATAGCTTGGTCTGCATGTGTGCAGCTTGCCATGGTGGGCGTTTGCCACCGTTGAAGTAAAGAAAGCTCGCTTTATGTTTCACTTTTGGGCATGCGTGTGGTGCACTGTGTATGTGCGTGTATGCGTACATGCGTGAGTGCATATGTACATGTTATCGTGTAGACGTGTAGACGTGGGATGGACATTAGGCACTTTTCCTTGGCTTCTCTCTGCCTTTATTTTCTGAGACAGAGTCTCTCACTGAACCAGAGCCATCGATTTGGCTAGACCAATGAGCTTAAGGATCTACTTGTCGGTACCGCCCACTCTCCAAAACTGCTGTTACAAGAACACACTGCCCTGATCAATTTCCTAGGTGGGTTTGGGGGACCAAACAGGTCTTCGTGCTTGCACAGCATATACTTTACCCACTGAGCTAGGCTTTATGTGTTCAACTTAAATTATTCCCCGCGCAAATACTCAAAACCATATCAAATCATAATGCTTGTCTTAACTGTGAACATAATTTAAAGAGTTCAAAGTAAGTGGCTTCCTCTCCCCCTCCTTCCTTCACTCTTTTCTGCCATTGCCATTCTTGCTCATTTCTGCAGTTCCAGGGGCTTTTCCCACCCCCCCAGGGGCTTTCCCACCTCCTCTATCATATACTCCTCCCTCTGCCCCTCTTGAAGAGCTTCTAGCTCACTGGTTCTCAGTCTCCCTAACGCCGCCACCCTCTAAGAAAGTTTCTCATGTGCTAGTGACTCTCAACCATGGAATTAGCTTGTAACTACTTTATAATTCTGCTACTGTTATGCATGCCTGCACACCGGAAGAGGGCGTCCGATCTCATCACAGATGGTTGTGAGCCACCATGTGGTTGTTGGGAATTGAACTCAGGACCTCTGGAAGAACAGCCAATGCCCTTAAACTCTGAGTCATCTCTCCAGCCCCTCTCTGCTACTGTTATGAATCTTAATGTAAATATCTAGTATGGGACACCACCCCAAAGGGATTTTTGACCCACACACTGAGGACCAATGCACTCTTTTGTCCCCTTACTGGAGACCATACCATTCCATCGTAGTCTAGCAGAGTCACTGGAAATAAGAGTTAATGTCGGCTGTTTCTCTCATCCCTGGAAAATGTCTCACCCTTCTGCTGGCCCCCAGGTTCTGAGGAGGTGCCGTGCCAGTGGGAAAGGTGCCTCACACTCAATGTGGTCAAATTTCTCAGTCTTTAGAAGCAGAAGTTTGAAGCCGATGTGATTTGGTGTGATTTAGTGAGGAATTCTTTGTGTTAAGGTTGGGGTTGGGGATAGGGATAGGACTGGGGTTAGGGTTGGGTTTAGGGTTAGAAATGAGTTGTTCTCCTTAGGGTTAGTGTTCAGGGTGGGGTGAAGGTTAGGCCTCAGTTTAGATTTGGCTACTGTCCATATTTAATGTTGGGTTAGGGTTCACTTCACTTTTTATAAGTATAGGTTTATTCCTTTTGCTGTATTGGAGCTTCCATTATTCTCTCTTGAATGCTCTTTTGTTTTGTTTTTTGGGAGGAGATCTTCCATTATAGCCCAGACCAACAATGAAATGAAGATCTTCCTGCCTCAGTGCTGGAATTCATTACCAAGCCCAGTTCTTTCAGAAGCTTGTAAACGCACCCTCTTTTGTAAGGTGTTTTTTGTGTCCGTACACATCCATGTGTGTGAATGCAGATTCTCACATGCCATGTTGTGCCTGCGGAGGTCAGAGGGCAACCCCGGGCATCAGTCATCACTCTCTGCCTGTCTGAGATAGCGTCTGCTCTTTTCCTCGTTGCATTGGCTGGACTATCCAGCCACCAGCCTTCATGCGGTCATCCTGTCTCTGCCTCCCACCCGGCCACGAGAGTGCGAAGCCCCCAGATGGGCTACCACACCCGGCTCTACACAGGTTCTTGACCCGGGCGGCTTTAAAATCAGCTCTTCATGCTTGCACAGCACTCAGCCATCTTCCCAGCCATCCATCAGCACTCGTAATTCCCACTTTCCTTTTCCTGTTTTTCCCGAATTCTGATGTCACACATGTCAGATCCTTTTTGGTCTCCCGGGTCCCTGACACTCTTCTCTCGTCTCTGTTTCTTTCTGTGTTTCTTTGTGTTGTCTGGAGAGGTTAGCCTTGATTATTCCTTTTTCAGAGCTGTAGTTCTCCTTGGTGCTGCTGCTTCCTTCTGTTTCCCGGTGAGCCCTGTACTGAGTACTGAAATGTTTGGTTAAGAACGTTTCCCTCCCTGCTCCCCCTTCTTAAATAACTGTTTTGAAAATCTTTGATTTCTTTCCCAGTCTTCCCATTTTCCGTGTGCTCAAGATTTATCTGCAAATGCTCACCAAAGCAGTCTACCACGGTTGGCTTTCTGTCGGCCAGATAACTGATGTCTTTGTTGTTGGTTTCTCTGGATCTCTGATCCCAACCTCTTGGAGGTCTTCCTGGATCTTGATATGACTCATACTTTGCTGGGCATTTTGGGGAATTCTACTGTGAGAGTCTGAATCCATTGAGACCTCTGTTGGAGCTGGCAGGACGGCCACGTTCCATTGTGGACTTGGTTAGATCACAAAACACCCGAGATGAGGAGAAAGTTCCTTTGGGTACATCTGTGAGGATGGAAAATGAGACTGTCCTGGGTATGGGGATCACTGTCCTCTGGGCTGAGGACCCAGAGGCAGAAAGCCTTGTCCTTGTCCCATGTGACCTCCTCTGACAGTGCAAACATCAGGCACACCCACCAATGGAGTTATACAGAACAATGAAAAGAAGACCATTGAAGCACACTATGGTGTGGACGAGTCTCAGATACATTGTCTCCAACACCAGACTCAGGATCGAACATGCTACTCTGTCCACACTTCCATTACATGGTAGTCTAGAAAAGGCAAACTTTGGGCCTAGAAACAGATTTTAGGTCACCAAGTTTTTGTGGTGGGAGGAGGAGGCTTGCCACAGCATAGTCTGGGGAACCTTGGGGGAATGTTCTACTTCGCGTCATTATGTTGGAGGTTACACTATTATACCTACATCTCAAAATGTATAGAAACGTACCCCAGGAAAGATATGTACTTTGTAGTATATACATGGTGCTTAATTAAAGACCAGCTCTGTGGGGATGGGGTAATCTTAGTATGTATATGCATGGTGCTTAATTAAACACCAGCCCTCTGTGGGGATGGGGAGCTCTGAGGGGCTGCTGCTTGTCCCGCTTTGTCATTTTTTGGCTTTGCAGCCAAAGGATCCTGGTTTCGGCTTCGCAGATACAAACCCTCATCTCCCATGATGCACTTCTGTGTTGCGTGTTTATCACAGACACAGTATTTGTGCAGGATATGTCTATTGCAATCTATGTTTCCCGAATGGACAGCTAATGTGGTAGTGTACTGCCTGCTTTCAAGTCATCTTGGCAAAAGTAACTTAGGGGAGAAAGGGTTTATTTTATATCTGTGCTTGAGGGCTCCATAAATTGTGGAAGGTGTTGCAGGGCAGCAGGGGGGAGCAACCGCTTGCTCACATCTGGATGGGTCAGGAAGCAGAGATAAACGAACACTATTGTTCCTCTCTCTCTCTCTCTCTCTCTCTCTCTCTCTCTCTCTCTTTTCCCTTTTTATCAAGTTCTGGGATGCTGGGCTTTCTGCTTTTGGGGTACACCCAGAGGTGTGTCTTTTAGGTGACTCTGAGCCCAGGCAGATTGGCCATGAAGACCACCCAACCCATACTTCCTAGCTACCCATGTAGCCAAGAGCACCCCAAGCCAGGAGCGTCTGTCTGGCCTTTTGGCCACCCGAAGCCCAGGATAACAGTCACGCAGCCCCAATTCACTTAACCCATCATGAGACTTGTTTTGTTTTAACTCGATTGCCCAGTTTTCTAGCACAAACTTTGTAAATGACAGAACGGGCCTAGAGAAACCAATTTTTTTTTTCTTAATCCAATCAAGGTGACCTTGGAAATTAGCCGTCACAAGGGGAGGGGGTGTTTAACTCGTAGAAAGTTGACTCACATGGGCTCTGGGGACTCTACTATCTTGCTTTAAACTCAGCATGCTATCTGTTTGCTGCTTTCCTGGCAAATTATTGTAATCATATAAAACAATAACCATCGCCAGTGCAGCGTTCAGAATTGCATTATCTCCCTTCCCAGCCGCTCTGTTTATAACCTAAGGCAACCGGAGCAGCATTACTTCATCTGACATGTTCTAGGGTGCAGGAAGCGTGGACAGCCTCCAGCTACCCTTGGGGTCTGTGAGGCTTGGTGTTCACGTAAGAGCAGCCCTGGCTGGTGGTTTGGGTCTCAGCACCATCTTCCAGGGAGTAGGAAGGCTTAAGACCTTCCTTCTCTCTCCACTTGGCACATAAAACAGCTACCCAAGCCTGAGGCCAGTCCTTTCCCTTGTTATGGAGCAGAGCACAGTCTCCAGTATCTGTCACTTCATGGGCCATTTTGTACATGGAATGATTCTTTCTTTTCTCTTCCTTCTTCTCCACTTTGTCTTCCTCTTCCTCTTCCTCCTCCTCCTCCTCCTCCTCCTCTTCTTCTAATCCAATGACCCACAGAAAATAAAAGACTTGCCCAGAAAGAATCACAAAATATTGTCAAGCATCTATAAATGCAGGTCCTTTAACTTTGAGGGAGAGGCCTTAGGGCCAAGAATATGGCAAAATAGAACAGCGCTTGCCTAGAATGTGTCTGAAATCCCCAGGACATAAGAAATGCATCTATGTCTCAAACACCAGAGATGTGCTCCTGGATCAGGGCTTTTGCACTGTCTGATTGGTTTGGGTCTTTTGATTGTCTTTCCCCTTCCCCCTAGATACCCATGTGTGTTCCTTCATCAGTTTTCTACCAGGTTTGTTTCAACCTTCTCTGTGAGGCTCTCCCTGTCCATCCCTCTTAAAATGGCCACCCTTAAATACTCCTCTCCCCCTCACACTTCTATTCTGCCCTTATCAGCCCCCTTTCATTGTATATTTTCCAACACATTATATAATTGCTTATTAAAAAATAATATCTTGCTTCTTATCTAAAATGTAAGTCCCACGACACAATTTCTTTTACTTAGTGGTATCTTGCAGTACTAGAGGGACCAAATCATAAACTGACAAGTCCCTCATCCTTGGAGCTCCCTCTGTCCCAGCAAAGACGAGACCCATGACCGTCAATGTTGAAGGCAGCCCTTTGCTGTGAGCTACCATTCAGCAAACATCAGAATAGAATGGGTGGATTTTTCTACAGGTGAAGGCTAAACTGGAGTTTACAGTTACCTGTTTTTTTTACAAGTCACCTGCCTGTTTAATGTCTTTCTGGGTGTCATTTCACTGCCACTATATCAGACTTAGTGACTGTGAAAGAGAGAGCTTATAGTGGTGCTACACAGGTCCCAACTGACAAGCCTCAGTGAGGTAGGTGGAGTGGAGGACCTAAGCCAAGCACTGTTGCTGCCTTTTGGTGTCCCCCTCCCTCAATTTCTTGAATTCCGGCAAAACATTGTCCTTGAAACTATCAAAAGTATCTAAACGTCGGCTGGGGAGATGTTTGACATACTAGCAGAAGAGCCTGAGTTTGGTCTACACGTGTGAGTAAAAGCTGGGTGTGGTGACATGTTTTAGTAACCCCATGATGGGGAGGCAGGGACAAGCATATCCCTGGGGGTTTGCTAGTCAAGCAGGCTAGTTTGATGGGCACGTTCCAGGAGAGGCCCCGACTTGATCAAATAAAATGAGCAGTGCCTGAGGAGCTGTATCCAAGGTTGACTTCTGGCCTCCATGTGTGCGCCCTTACACCTGCACACACACACACACACACACACACACACACACACACACACACACACACACACACACACACACTACCACCACTACCCCCCATAAAAAAAAAATTGATATAAGTGGTTAAGCTGGATGGAGATAAGAAACCAAGAAAGAGAACTTTCATGATTTTAAATGCATATGAGTGGAATGCCCAAGGCTCTTTAGAGAGGCAAATGGGAAGCTCAGGCTCCCACACTGGCTTGAGGCTCCCATGGGCAGAAGGAACTCTGGTTGGGCTCGTGCTGTGTATGGACCTCGGGATGGCTGAAGAAATGTGCACCTTGCCATCTCCCAGAATCCAAGGGCCTCTCAGACCCGATGGCATCTTTCAACATCCGTCAGTTCATGACCTGTTCTAGCAATGCATCCTGGGAAAGTCGGTGTCAGTTGGGGCCAGCTGGTCATAAGGCAAAGACATCCTTAGTTCAAATGGCCCTTTAATGCTCTTCAGGAGACTATCTTCATGCAATTCCTCTGGACCTTGCTGTCCAACAAACATCCCTAAACATGGCCGTGTAGATTGACCACCTTGTGTTTGGCCTGTGAATCTGTGCAGTGTAAACTAGATTCCCTGTAGTGTTTTTCTTGTTTTGCTGGCTTATGGATATGTCTGAGTTTGAGAGCATGTCTGCCGGGGTTCCACATGATCACTTACCACCCAGTACACTAGCCTAGGCTAGTTCTCATGGCCAAGGCAGGCAGGATACTATAAGCATCTTGAGTCCTGGGCACAGTACCATGGTGCTCATAGATCATCCAGTACTGAGAAATGGTTGAAAGAACCACCATGCCTGTATACCGGAAATAGCCGGGTTGTAAGCAGGAAACGAGGAAAGGAAGGATGAGGCAGTTTGGAGTTTGGTTACAAATGGTATTTTTTTAAATATTCCTACCTAGCCAGGCTGCCCTCCATGTTGAATCTTATCATGTTCCTTAAAATATTTTTTCGTTGTATTTATACACTTCAATATGCATATGGGCAGGAGGGGGCTATCTTGTGTGAAGGTCAGACAAAAATCTGTAGGAGTCATGTCTCTCCTTCTACCAAGTAAGTCCTGGGATCTACTCGGGTCATCAGGGTTAATCCACTGAGCTATCATGCTAGTCCTGCCCTGTGTCTGTGTCAATTCAACAGATGCAGTGAAGGCTTGTGTTTGATGTGCGCTATAGCCTGAAAATTGCGTGCTGCAGCAGCACTCAGTAGCTGTGGTGGAAGTGAGGAGTACTGTGTGGCTGAACCCACTCAGGGAGCCTGGGCTGGGATCTCTTTTCTTTCAGCTCTGTGCTTACTGCCTGCGGACTAGGGAAGTACCCAGTGGAAATGGCTGTCTCCTTTTTTGGTGCAATCCACGGATGAATTCTGGGCAATTCAGTTTGCATTGTTGCTGTACAATGAGGTTGGGAGTTCTGGGAATTCAGAGATGAGAACTGTGTGTCTCCATTCAGGTAGAGGAACTCCAGCCCCAAGGTGATCATGGTAAAACTGAATTTTCTGGGGAAAGCAAATGTGTGGATAGTTTTCAGCAGACTACTCTCATTTGACTGTGATGGAGACTACGAGAGATCCAGAAGCCTCTGGAAACTTACTGAGCCATGCAAGTTTGTCATGGATTGTACAAGTTACTTGTCTCTTTGCAGCAACAAAATGACTGACAAAAGAAACTTCAAATCCTCTGAATTTGAAGGGATACAGTGCATCATGATAGGGAAGGCATGGCAGCAGGAATGTGAGGCAGCTGGTCACATTGTATCCACATCCAGAAGGTGGGACAGCTGGTTACATTGTATTCACAATTAGGAAATGAGGCACCTGATCCCCTTGTATTCAAAGTTAGAAAGTGGAACAGCTGGTCACACTGTACCCACAGCCAGGAAGTAAACAGAGGGGTGCTGGGATTGCTTTCTCCTTTCTATGCAGTTTGACACCCCATCCCTTGAGATTTGCCACACTCAAATTCAGGGCAGGTCTTCTCATCTCAGTTAACCAAATCTAGACAATCTCCACAGAGTGGCCAGAGGTTTATCTCCTAAGTGGTTCTAGAATTTGTCAAGTTGATGAGCACCCTGAGTGAGCAGAGGGCAAGCCTGGGATTCAGACTTAGTTCTCTCCTCTCCTCTCCTCCCTCTCCTCCTCTCCCTCCCTCCTCCTCTCCTCTCCTCTCCTCTCCTCTCCTCTCCTCTCCTCTCCTCTCTCCTCTCCTCTCCTCTCCTCTCCTCCCTCTCCCCCTCCCTCCTCCTCTCTCTCTCCTAAGGCAAAGCCAGTGGGACGTCAGGTTTTCTCTTTGGAGCATCTGCAACCTATTGCTCATCTTCACAGGAACCGTGCCATTTGTATATGAAAATTAGTGGATAGCATGAATTGTTTTGTGCTTGGACTCACTCATGCTTTCTGCACATTGTCTCTTTGTAAACTCTCTCTTGGCCTGCCCAGTTATCCTAATTTATTTAAGCAAAACATAATTTCATCACCAAATGGAATTAATTTAGGTGAAACTCTAGTCTAACTAACAAGCAATTGAGCCTGGCAGGTCCTGGGCATCCTTGGAGATGGGCTCTTTTGTTCAGGGGATGGAACACAGGACCAGGAAATTCCACCCTTGTATAGACCCTCTACATCCTTTGTGACCATGACAAAAGTTGCAGAGACCCCTTTTCTGTCAGAAAATTCACACATACATCTAATTTAAATAGTAAATTCACTGTGGGCCCTGGAAGGCCAGACATTTGTGCACACACAGGCATGCATGCATGCACGCACGCACACACCAGCACACAGAGAAGAGACATGTGCTCATGAGTGATTCAGAGCTTGGTGTTTGTCCAGAGAGGGCCTAGTTAAGGCGTGCATATGCTTAGAGGGTACCAGGGCTAAGAAAGGGTGTTGTCATCTCAGAACCATGATTAGAATGGGAAGGGACCTCCTGGGAGAAGTGTGGCCTCTAGTAGGGGCCAGAGGCAATCAGAGCCAGTACCTACCTTTCTCCTTTTTATCTGTAGTGTCTCCCATAGAGAAAAGCCATCTGGTACCAGAGGACTGACTGGGAAGCCATTGCTACTGTCCTGAGTATTCAGGGAAGGGAGGACACTGGTGTCCCAAGTTAGGATTTAAATTAGAGAAGTCACTAGAGTTCCAACCACAACCTATGGCCACTAATACACACACTGCAAAACAATCTAGAAGCTATGTGTTTCTTTTAATGGTCCCTACACTGACAAAGCACAGTATTGTGGGACACCTGCCTGTTGTTGGTAGTGAGGATGGCCTTCTGTTCATGGGTAACTCCCCTAAACATTACTTGGATTTTTTTTAAAAAGGTAGCTAATACACACTTTTAGAGCAGTTTTAGACCAATTAGTGACCAGAAGCTTGGGCAATGGCTCCATCTGTGATGTACTTATTTAAAAAGCCAGAGGACTTGATTTTGAATCCTTAGGACTCATGTATGAAACTGCGTGTGCCAGTACATGTTGGAGACCCTTGTAATCCTGCTAGAGGAGGGTACATGGATGATCACTGTACAGGCATACCCTATGTAGCCCAGGCTGGCCTCAAGCTAGAAGCATCCCTATACCTTAATCTCAGTACTGAGGTCATGAGCAAGAGTCACAATGCCTACCTCTCTTTACATGTGTGTAGATGTGTACATACATGTGTGTGTAAACATGCATGTGTGTGACCATGCATATACATGTGCATGAGGGAACAGACAGATCTCTGAGAGTGATTGAGAAAGACATCTGCCCTCTGCATGTAAACCTACAAACGCATGTGCATATGCACATGCACATCTACACAGATACATGTGCATATGTACATGCAAACTATGTACATGTATACCCACAGACACATGTGCATATGCACACCTACACAGACACATGTATATATGCACATGCAAACTATATACATGTATAACCACAGACACATGTGCATATGCACATGCACACCTACATAGACACATGTGCATATATACATGCAAACTATGTACATGTATACCCACAGACACATGTGCATATGCACACCTACACAAACACATGTGCATATGTACATGGACACACACACCTACACAGTGCACTGTGTCCAGTGAGCTCCAGTGATCCTCCTGTCTTCACCACCAGCCCCAGTGTTGGAATTTCAGGAGGGCTCTGCCACGCCTCTCTTTACATGACTTCTGGGAATTCAAACTCAGGTTCTCATGCTGACAACACTAAATGCTTTATCCACTGAGCCACTTCCCCATATCCTGGGTTTTGACAATAGTCTACTGCCTGCTACCCCAGACAGTATCACACAGGATGGATTCACGGCTGCAAGTGTCCTTTGGGCTGTGCCTGTTTACCCCTTCCTCCCCTGCAACCTGTGGCACCCACAGACCTTATTGTCCCACATTTTATTTGTTCTAGAGTGTCCGAGGCTAGAGTGACACAGGAAGCAGCCTGCAGAGAGTGGCTTCTTTCACTTAGCAGTGTGCACTGAAGTCTCTTTGTGGCTTAGCTGCCCATGTCTTTGTATTTCTGAATAATTCTCAGTTGTCTGTGCCCATGTTTGTTTATTCTTTAGAATACTAAAGGACATCTCAGTCACTTCTCTGTTTTCACTGTGACGTTAATAAATAATAAGCTGACATTAGGGGTTGGGGATTTAGTTCAGTGGTAGAGCGCTTGCTTAGGAAGCGCAAGGCCCTGGGTTCGGTCCCCAGCTCCGGAAAAAAAAGAACCAAAAAAAAAAAAACAAAAACAAAAAACTGACATTAATCATCTGTGTGCAGGTTCTTGTGTTTCCAGGCCATCGTAGAACGATGACTTCTTGCTTTTGAGAGTCACAGGAGAGGATGTGCAGCACACAAGGGTCACAATATGTCCTCACTCTCGTATATCCCATTCCCTCTTAAAATGAGTTTTCCAAACCACCCCCTTCCAAAAGGAAGGAAGGAGAATTATGCAGGAATGGAAAGATATTAAAGCCTAGAGTCCACACTGGGTGGCCAAGCTGGTGACTGTGGCACACGATGGACTGAAATTAGGCAACACTGCCATGGAAGTCACTGCTTCTGCATCCAACCCACTGGTGCCTCTGTGGGCCCCTCCACTGCTCCCTCATGCATCTCATCTTGGATGTGAATTTTGCAAACTCATCTGGGTTTTGTATTACCTCTCTACCCTGGCCCCTTGAGGGGCTGGCTGTTCTTGCTATCGAATGCTTCGAAAATCACTATTGCTACCTTTGTACTACGTGTCTTCCTTGGGTCACCTCTCTTCCATAAAGTCTTTGTGTACACATGTGTATCCATAAAGCCAAACATCTGTACTGGAGAATGGGACCCTCAATGGGCAGTGGCACACATCTGGCAGGACAGGAGCAGGGGCCCTGTTTTCTCCGTGACAGCCCTTGAGGGATCATTTGACACTGGGTCTAGGTGACTGGGAACTCTAGACTATGCTCCTCCTTCCTGTATCATCCACTCTATCCTCCTGTCAGTCCAAAGAGGGACAGCACAGCTAGCCCTTCCTCGATTAAAATCAGCCGTGCCCATAGAGTTTACCCTGGACAAAAGTGGCAGTCTCCCTATAGAAGGGCATCATTTGTTTGGTCCCAGCAGGGATCAGCTATGATTACAGATCAGGTTCAGACAGCCAAGCTGTAAGGGTGGCAGGTGGGTATGCCCTGTTTCTAAGGGCTGAGCCTCCAACCCACGACAATCAGTTCTGGCTGTGATTTTGTTCTCCCCAGTAATAGGCTTGTTGCTGGAGCCACCTGTCACTGGGCTTCATCTCCGCTGCTCCCTGCTGCGACTCCTCCCTCACGTAGCATCTTCCTCCTCTGCAGGGATATAGCTCTGTAGGAGGACATGAGGGTTGCCGGTTGCTCCCTTCAGGACACTTGCTTTTTTGCAGACTGCCTGGCATGGGGTCCCACTTACCTCTCCCTCAACTCCCCATGAGGCAGGCTGAGGTGGGAAGTACTCCTCCCTTCCTTCTCGCTCCCCTCCCTTCCACTTCCTCCCCACCCGCCTACTGGGACTATCAGAGAAGTGCTCCTAGCTCAGACTCTGCTCATTACACTTCCTTCCTCAGAATCTGGGCTCAGAACTCAGATGTCTTGACTCGGATTCTGCAGCGGGGACTTCAATAGTAGCCTTACCCATCAACCCTCAGACACCATTTCAGAACCAACTGGGGTATCCTTCCCTGCAAGGCCCCCCGGAGCACCAGACAGAGCCTGTGGTAGTACTCAGATGTCAGGAGACAATGTCTTCCACGGCAGTCTGAGGCAGTCAACCCCAGATTTGCTGGCGGTCCCTGTGCCCATGGCTGGACCTAAGGGGTGACACACAGCAACTTGGCAGTGTACTCCACTAAAGCCTCCCTAATTACCTCTCCCTGGGAGCCACACTGGAGTCACATCCTGTGAATGGAGGGTGAGAGGTAAATGAATGCTGAGGGATGGAGGGAGAGGCCACTGGGTAATAGTTCCAAAAATTCTATTATTTTTGGATACTATTATTGAAAACATAGATGAATCCAGCTCTTCTCCATGCTAGATACAGACAAATTTTTTTTTCCACATAAATTGTTTCACCTACCAGTCCTGGTGGTACGCAGCAGTAAACCCCATATCCAGAGTGCTGAGACTGGAGGATAGCAAATTTCAGACCAGCCTGGACACCTCAGCAAGACCTTAACTCAGCAAGAACAAAGAAACGGAAGTAAGGACGCAAGGGAGAAAAGAATTTAAGTTGGGCATGGTGGTACATGTCTGTAACCCCAGCAATCAGGAGACCGAGGCAGGGGGATTGCTATATATTAAAAGTCAGATGGAGGACATTATCTTAAACAAAACAAAACAGAGCAAAATGAAATAAAACTTGATGAACCAACGAGTTTATTGGGGTCATAGTAACACAATGACAAAGTGACGTTACCTGACAGCCCACCCCAGCACGGGTAATGAACCGGTAAAGCACACACCTTGCGGGCATCTCCACCAAAGAGTCTCCTCTCCCAGCTCCTATACTGTGTATAGAACTTGAAGGCAGACCCTGCCACTTCCCCAGTCTTGAGTCTGAGGAACCTCCTTCCTTCTTGTGTGAGAGAGAGAGAGTTCGAATTCAGAGGAACTAGTCACACACTACTACCAAACTCTGTTCTGTGGAGGCCTCATGGAGTCACCCTTACAAGGACTCTACTCTCAGCTCACTGTCCTTACTGTGCCATGCTAGTGAGTGGGAAACTATCCCATTGGCCTTTTCTTTCCAAACGTGTTTTGAGGTAGGGCCTTCCTAGGTAGCTTAGACGAACCTCAATCTCTGCCTCTCTCCAATGTCCTTGTTTATTTAATTACATTTATTCATTTGTGTATGTGTGGACATCTGTGTGTGTGTGTGTGTCTGTGTGTGTGTGTGTGTGTGTGAGAGAGAGAGAGAGAGAGAGACAGAGACAGAGACAGAGAGACAGAGAGTCAGAGACAGAGAGAGACAGAAACAGAGACAGAGAGACAGAGAGACAGGAGACAGAGACAGAGAGACAGAAACAGAGAGACAGAGAGACAGAGAGAGACAGAGAGACAGAGACTGAGACAGAGACAGGGAGACAGAGAGACAGAGACAGAGAGAGACAGAGAAACAGAGAGAGACAGAGACATGTGCATATATGGAGGTCAGAGGACTATTTATTGGAGTCAGTTCTCTTCTTCCACATGTCAGCCCCAGGGATGAAATTCAGGTTGTCTGCCTTGGCAGCAAGGACCCTTAGCCACTGAGCCACCTTTTAGGTCCTGCTCATTTTAGAGTTGAGTTATTTGGAGTCTTGTCATTGAGTTCTAAAGAGTTCTGTGTTTGTGTGTGTGTGTGTGTGTGTGTGTGTGTGTGTGCATGTTTGTGATCACATGTATGCATGCATGGGAAGGTCAGAGGTCAACTCTGAGTGTCTTCCTGGAGCTCTCTCTGCTTATTAACGTTTATTACTTTGAAGTCTTTTATTTTTTTATTTATTATTACTATGCGAGTGCTAGTGTGTGTGAGTGCGTGCATGTGAGTGCTTGTCTGGCAGTGAATGGTGTGCATATTCCACAGTGTTAGGCCGGAAGACAACGGTGTGAAGCCAATTCTTTCCTTCCACCTCTATGTGGGCTCTGGGGTTCGAAGCTAAGTCGTGGGACTTGTGCAGCAAGCACCTTTACCTTCTGAACAGCATTGCCAGCCCCTCAGCTTTATTACGACAGAGCCTCTCACTGATGCTGGAGCTCACTGATTTAACTAGAGTGGCTAGGCATCAAACTCTGGGGATCTGTCTGTCTCAGCCTCGCCAGCACTGGGGCTACAGACATGCTCCCCTGCACCTGGATTTCACACAGGCTCTGGGGATCATGTATGGCAGACACCTAAGACCTGGTCTCATGTCCTTCGTTCCATCAGATCTTATACTTCCTCCCATCGTGCAGCTCTTCACTCTTGATAGTGTTCTGAACACTAATGAGTCCATTTTTTCTACTTTTCCCTTTGGTGGCTGTGCCTTTGGCATGCATCTTGGAGCCACTGCCAAATCCAAAGTCCAGGTTTAACTATGTCTTCTGAGAGTCTTAGATCTTTTGATCTTTCATGTATTTCTCTGATCTATTTTGAATTATTCTTTTGCATATTGCATGAAGCAGAGGCCAACTTTAATCTTTTGTAAGCGCATATACACAACACACACACACAACACACATACATATATACACATGTACACAATATACACACATACACACATACACAACACACACATACATATACACACACAACACACACACACACACGCACACACACACACACACACACACACACGTAAGGCCTCATGCTGTAAAACTTAATAGCTAAAAGGGCTTGGTACAAAAGTCTGGTGTCATAAGTTCAAGACTCACATAAAAGCAGAAAGACAATTGATTCTACAAAGTTGTCCTCTGAGCTCTATGCGCCCACACACACATCACACACACGTAGTAATAATAGTTTTTTAAAAGAGAATATATATAATTGTAGTATCTTTTCTTTCAACATAATTTATTTCGTAGTCTATTTATAAAGCTTCCTTTTTCTTTTTCAACTTCTTAAAGCAGGGCATTGCTGCGTAGCCCAGGCTGGCTTGTAACTCCTGCTTCGGCCCCCAAATGCTGGGATTACAGGCACAAACCACTGCACCTAGCACAATTTGATCAGAAGTGAGGCAGTGTTTTATAACTGGCTCACAAACTTGCTGGGAAATCTAATGTCAGCTTCCTTGAGTCAGTGTTTCCTCGAAGTGGCCTTGTTATCCCAGCGCAATGATGCTGGGGGTGCGGGGTGGGGGGGATTGAGAGGGACAACCTGGTGAAGACTGGGGTTTTCAGTTTCCTTGAGGAACTGTCCGTGGGTCGTACGACGCTCATACATGCTTAGGTGGGGAATGGTGTCACCAGCCTACCTAACATGTCCCTCCATCATCTGCGTTTCCCTTCATGATTTGAAGAACGAGTGTAGCCTGGTAATGGTTTATCTGCTCCTCCCGGCCTATCAGAAACTGACTTAATCTCAACTGTATGAGACAGGGATTTATGTAGAGGCCTAGGCTTCATCCTGAAGTTGGACTACTCCATGGAATGACATGACACCAAACACAGGGTTCCTGTTTACATTTGAACTTGACAAGGTCGTAATGTCTTAGCATAAACACAACCCTTTGGGTGCAGGGACAAGCTTGTACCATGAGAACTCACCATGCGGTATTTGGGCCATGCTTCCATGAGTTCAAAGTATGGTGTGTAATTTTTCTGAAATTCAAGTTTGCCTCTCGGTCCTGTGTTTTAGTCTCCTAATCCAGGAAGCCCCACCCCGACCCCACCCCACCAAGTTCTTACTGTAGTCCTCCTGGTGGAAGGCTCAGAGTCTCAGAGTGAGAAGGGCCTTACTCTGGAGATCTCGTAGATCTAGAAATGGCATCATAGGCAAGAAAGGGATTTGAACTTCCGGAGTAGATGTTGTGGATGGTAGCCACCTCAGCGGGGTGCTCACCTGTGCTCGTGTAGGTGTGTGTGACTGTATAGGTATTGTGTATGTAGGGGTGTGCGTAACACTCTGTATGTAGGGGTATGCGTGTGTGGCACTGAGTATTCAATCGAGAGCCCTGTTGCATGCTAGTCAAGTGTTCTCTTACTGAGATACATCCCTAGATGTTTTTTAATGTTTTATTTTGAGACAGGCTCTCACTCTGACATCGAAGCAGGGCTACAACTTGTGATCCTCCTGTCTCAGTCATTTGGGTAGATAGGCCTTACAGTTTGGCGACACCATACCTTTCTTAACTTGGGGACAAGAGTCCTGGAAGATTGTGGTTGGGGTTCACAAAGGGTACCGTAATACATTCTAGTGGGAAGAAGAGAGACCCCATGGTAAAGTGTGGTTCTCTCCCACAGGTTGACATAATCCTGGACTACGCAAATGATGAGGAATGGAGACTTCAGAACCTACTCACCCTCCCCCGTCGTCCACGGATCAGCAAGCCTCTGTACCTGGCATTCCAGGGGGCCCAGGTGGGCAGGCCTCACCTCGCCTGACCCTGGGACCTGTCATCCTGCCACCGGAGCAGGGCCTGGCCCCAACTGTGTTCTTGAAGGCCTTGCCTGTCCCATTATACCACACGGTACCTCCCGGGGGGCTCCAGCCACGTGCGCCCCTGGTAACAGGCAGCCTGGAGGGGGCTAGCGTACCCTTCATCCTCAGCCCCTTGCTGCAGCCTGAAGGGCCCAGTGCCACCCAGGTGGGCAAGCCAGCCACCCCGGCTCTGACTGTGAACATCGTAGGCACACTGCCTGTACTCTCCCCAGGCGTGGGGTCTGCACTGGTCAGCACAGGCAGGGTAAAGAGTACTGGTAAGTACCTGTGCCCACACTGTGGCCGGGACTGCTTGAAGCCCAGTGTGCTGGAGAAACACATCCGGTCCCACACAGGCGAGAGGCCCTTCCCGTGCCCCACCTGCGGCATCGCCTTTAAGACCCAGAGCAACCTGTATAAACACAGGCGGACACAAACACATCTCAACAACTCCCGCTTGTCCTTGGAGTCTGAGGGGAGTGGGAGCAGCCTTCTGGAGGAGGGAGACAGGCCCGGAGAGACTGCCTCAGTGGATAGTCGTGGAGATGAAGGAGCTCCAGAGAGCGCCCTTTCCCCAAGTGTCCACCCTACCCTTGCTGCTCAGAACAGGGAAAGGAAGGTGGACTCTCTCGGGGCCACCCTTTCTCACAGGGAGGCCTCTGTGGATCAGACCCAGGTGGTATCACCTGAGTTCCCACTAGCCAGCCCACAGCCTAGGCGGAAGCTGCCAGAACCAAAGCCAGGCTTCCTGCAGCGACAGCAGGATACCTGTTCAGAGAAGCCCTGGGACCCCAGGGCCTTGGAGGGCCAGCTGAGGAAGTGTGAGAGCACAGACTCTGGCTACCTGTCGCGCTCAGACAGCGTGGAGCAGCCCCCTGTTGCCTCTAGCCCCTTGCATAGCCTATCGGAGCACAGCGCGGAGTCGGAGGGGGAAGGAGGCCCTGGCTGTTCCTCCTCAGGCAACAGGGCCGAACAGGGAACACCAGGACCCAGCCTAGAGATAGAGAAGAAGAAGCTGGAGGAACGAATTGCCCTGCTCATCTCTCACAACCAGGCAGTAGTGGATGACCCACAGTTGGACCATGTGCGGCCCCGCAAGACTGTGCTATCCAAGCAGGGCAGCATCGACTTGCCCATGCCATATACATACAAGGATTCCTTCCACTTTGACATCCGGGCGCTGGAGCCCAGCCGCAGAAGGGTCGCCCTCAGTCCGGCCCGCTCCACCTTCACACCCCTGGAAAAGGCCAGGCCTCTCTTTTTCCACTCAGTCCCCACGCAGCTCTCCACCACAGTGGAGTGTGTCCCTGTCACCAGAAGCAACTCGCTGCCTTTCGTCGAGGGTTCTAAGTTGTGGCCAGAGCCACCACGGGACTCACAGGACGCTGTTCCAGGGGTGCAGAAGGCCCTGAGCCCCAGGCTCACCTCAACCCGGCTGGGGTGCCGCCCAGGACTGACCTTGGCAAGCATCCCCAGTGGTCACCCCCGGGCCCTGGTTAGACAGGCTGCTGTGGAGGACCTGCCGTGTACGCCCACTGGAGACCCCGCAGCTGTAGCTGAGGACCCGGATGGAAAGAGAGCTGTGGCAAAGGAAGGTGTGGCGTACAAGGGCAGAGCCAGTAAAAAGTGTAGCCAGAGGAAGCAAAGGATGTTCTCCCAGGAGAAATGGCAAGTATATGGAAATGAGACCTTCAAGAGGATATACCAGAAAATGAAGACCAACTACCAGGGAAGACAGAAACACAGGGAGGTGAAGCCGGCCCAAGGGACAGAACTGGGCCTTCCTCCTCCTCAGGAACAGGTAGGAGGGAGTGCCGATGCAGGCCTGTCTCAAGACAATAGGATCCCTATCCTTGGAGACACTACAGCGGGGGCTAAGCCGGGGTCTTGGAGACGTCGGCCGTCCCTGGAAGACTCACTGGAGGCTGAGTCTCTTAAGCAGCTGAAGGTGGTGGCCAGAGTCAAGTCATCTCCTACCCTTGGCAGCACAGTTGGCCTCTGCTCGAGTGGCAAGAGCCCTTTGCTCTCTCCAAGTGGGAAATTGGACCTGGGACACCAGCTGCCTCCAATGCCTGGGCCTTGCCAAGGAGGAGACTTAGAAGCTCCTGAGACAGCTTCAAAAGACCCAAGTGGTGAGGTTATAAAAGAAACCAGCCCTGGGGTCCAAACTCTCCTCCGGCGGTCCAGTGGTGGGTCTGTGGCTCCACAGCTTGCAGAAGACAAGTTACCCTCAGAGAGGAAGAGACTGAAGGTGGAGGCTCTGGACCATCAGGAGCAGCCAGGGCCTCCGGAAGCTGAGACCTCAGGAGGCTCTGTGCAGGCTGACCCCCAGCCATCCCAGAAACAAGACAGTGACCCTCAGGAAGCGCTGGGTTGCTCAAATAAGAGTATCCTGCATGTGTCCACAGCCCCAGAGCCCTCAGATGTCTCTTCAGCTGCTTCTGCTGTTGCCCTGAGATGTCTAGGGCTAGAAGACCAGGATTCCCTATTGCCTTCTGTACCCAGGACTCCTGGACTTCATTCCCTGCTGCCTGCCCAGCTCCAGGATCCTGGTGTCCCTACTGCTCAGTCAGGTGTATCCTTTGCTCCCAAGTACCTCCTCAGGTTACCTCAGGGAGAGAACCCCTCATCGCTGGTTGCTCCAGGGTTTGGAAAAGGCTCAGACTCTCTGTGTACAAGTACACAGCCTGTAGAACAGGCCCTTCTTGTTGGATCAGAACTGGGAATGCTCCAGCCACCTGGAGCATATTCAGGCTCAGGTGAGGCAGGTGGCAGCCCCAAGGACCCTAGCTGGTCCAAGTCAAGGGATGAAAAAGAAGAGGCACAGACAGGAAGAGAGAAAAGAGACAGGACCAGCGACAGCATCCCAGGGACTAGACGCTCTCCTGACCCCAGAACCAGCACCATCCAGGAGATAGCCTCCATTCTGTCTACTCACACCTGTGACATTCACGTGGCCCAGGGGGTAGTGAGTAAGACCCATACCATTCCTTGCCTCTGCACAGACAGCCTGCCAGCAAGAGCTAGGACATGTGGGAATCTCTTAAACCCTTGGACATCATCTCAGAAGCTGGGGACGCCTCCTAAGAATGCCACAGAAGGTCCTCCTTTAGAAACCAAGGAAGGGCTGCCCACCTGCTTTCTATCCCAAGCATACTATTTCCTTACAACTTTCACAAAGCCCCAGGCTATTTCCCTGAACCAGCAGAAACTGGCCTTGTCACACAGCTTAGGAAACCCCAGGAGCGGTGAGGCCACAAGCTCCTTCCCGTCACTTAAGGCTGAGCCCCAGCTCACATGGTGTTGCTTGAGTCGAAGCCTGCCCCTGCCTGCAGAGCAGCAGAGGGCAGCTCCTGGACACTTGGCTTCATCCCTGCCTAATAGAAACCTCCAGGGTGACAGTAACAAAACATTGCCTGGGAGCAGTAGAGGAAGGACCCAGACGGGCCGAGGAGGAGAAGGATCTACGCAGACACCTGAGGTAACACCAGCTCAGCCTGGGGACTGGGCAAACACGAGAGTGAAACAGGAAGAAAGAGAGGAAGGGGAGAAAGAGAGAGAGCGAGCTCATGAATCTATCCCTGTGAATATCACCACCATTAGGAGGTTCTCTGCTCCCAAGAGAGGCTAGTGCTACCATACATGGGCTGGGAAAAATAAAGGCCCTGGATAGGAACAAAACTAAGCAAATTCATAAAAGCAACATAGTAAAAAAACTATTGTACTGGAACCTGGGTTGTGGCTGAGTTGGTAAAGTACTTGCCACATAACCATGAGGGCCTGAGAATCCGCAGTTAAAAAGCCAAGAAGGGTGTCAGGCTGTGTTCTAACCCCGGCACTGGGGAGATGGTCTCTGGGGGCTTAGTGAGAGACAGTGGCTCAAAATACAAGCTGACGGCTCCTGAGAAATGACACTCAAGATCGTTCTTTTGCTTCCACATTTGTGCAGAAAGAGGGGGGGAGGAGGAGGGAGAAGGGAGGGAGAGGGGAGGGGAGGGGAGGGGAGGGGAGGGAAGAGGAGGGGAGAGAGAAAAGAGAGGGAGGGGGGAGGAGAGGGAGAGGAGAGGGAGAGGGAAACAGAGAAAAGAGAGATTTTTGCTAGCATATCCAGGTAAGGTATTTATGATTAGACATAATACTTCATTCTATTTGTAGTAACAGAGACAAAAATAAAAACAGCAGCAACAAAAGCAAAACCAAAAAATCCAAAATCAACATATTTTATTTCGTTTTGAATTTTGTCCATGGGGTATGCGATTCACAGAACAGGACATCAGCTCCTCTGGAGCTGGAGTTAAGGGCAGCTGTGAGCCACTTGATGTCAGGGCTGGGACTTTTAGGTCCCTCAGAAGAGCAGCAAGTACTCTGAACTGAGTCACCTCTCCAGAAACCAGAAATTCATGTTGACAGATAAATTCCAGGCAGGAAACCAAAGCAGAACAAAAGAGGGAACAAACACATAGAGAAAGTGCTCCACTATAATTACCAGAGCCATTCAGACCTAATTCTGAGGGTCTCAGGAGCAAAGATAACAAGGAAAACATGACTGAAGCTCAAGGGGGAATCTAACCTGGAAATTAAGCCATGAGTTTATGGCCCCATCTTGAAAGCATTGAAGTCTTGGTCTTGTTAGGAGATGGCTTGGGGTCAGGGAGCTAAAGGGGGCAGCACTGAGGCCTCAGTTCTAAGTGGGCTTATGGAATGAAGACAAGGGTGGAACCTGAGACTTGCAAGCAACCTCGCTTCTCCTAGAGGCTGGGAGTGGGGATTGAAAGTCTGGTTTAAATCTTTTCTTTAAATCTTTCCAAATTGTAGTGATTCCTGAGGGTAGGGGACTATGGATGAGGGTTAATTCTCCACTCACATCAAAGATCCAACATTTTCATTGAAGGTCTAGCTAGGCATGATTCTGGAAGGTTCCATGTGGCACACAACCATGTAGCCTGGTAAGAATACTGAACAGGCTCAGGTTATTTGATAACACATTTGGGTGAATTGATTTCTATTAGGTAGGCATCCTATCTGTTGAGAAAACACCCATCATGGTGGTCCCCAACATGAGGGCTTTGAGTGACATAATGCCAACATGCCTGGTATTTTCAGCTTCCCTATCCAACAGTCCCAGGGCTGAGGGCCGAGGACCAAGTGTCCAGGCCACGGTGGAGGAAAGAACTGTGGCGTAGGAGGGTGAAGACATCTCGTGAGAATGCCAAGCAGAAGAAATTGATGCTTCAATCCAAGAGGTAAGATATGTGGCCTCCTCTTCCCCTTCCCCACTAGCCTGGTATCAGGAGCTGCAAATGGCTACTTAGTTAAACCCCCAGGAACTGAATGTGGCATTAAAAGGTGGCTTGGCTCCAGAGGGAGGCTCCTATTCTATTGATCTTGAGTTCTGTGGCTCCAGATCTGCCTCTGCTACCCATTGCCCATCCAGCATGATTCCACTAACCATGCAATTGTTTACTTGTATATTTCTAAGGTAGGACACAGTAAATGTTTGAGATAACCAAGTTGAAAATCCAGCCAGCCAGCCAATGAGGTGAGAGTATGTGTTAATTATTGCTTTTAAGACTTTTTTTCTTAGTATTTGCAAGCAATGTGTATCTTTTGCAGAAAAAAAATAAAAATCCAGAGAAGCAAAGAGAATTTCCCAGCAATCTCAAGGCTTGGGAATACTCCTCTGAACATTTGGAGGTACTATTTTCTAGATAAGGCCAAAGACATCTTTTAGGAGGCTTTAAGAGCTCAGCAACAGCTCTTGTGCCAAGTGTATCAAGTAAGGAGTCTGTCTAAAAGTTACAGCCATGTCATCAAAACCAGATTTCATACAAGTGTCTTTATTTTCCACTCATCTCAAGTGCTCAGAAGTTTTGAGAACACAAGTCTTGTCTTCTTGAGTGGTCGCAACTCGCCAGAGAGAAGTAGTAGCCACCCTGGTAGGTGAAAGCTGTGTTTTGTGAATGCCCCAGTCCCTACCTCTCTTCAGCACTGAATCTTCAGCTATATTTCTCAGCTTTCTTCCATGTCTACCTCCACAGAATTGAATTTGAATATCTTTATCTTAATAGTTGACCTTGTGGGAGTCAAGAGAAAGCATCTTTACCAGGGAACTTCTCTAGAAGATCCTCAAAGTTGAATATGTGGAGTTGGACATAGAGAAGCAAGAAAGCTCTGAGCAAGGGCCTTGTCTGAGTTACTTTTCAATTACCTAATAAAGCAGCATGACCAAGGCAACTTATAAAAAAAAAGTACTTAATTTGAGGGTCATGATTCCAGAGAGTTTCAGTCTGATGGGCAGCATGACAGCAGGCAGGCAGGCATGGCACTGGGGCAGTAGTTTGTGTATTCATTCATTTGTCCATCTAATTATCTATCTACTTATCCACTCATGCATTATCAGTCATGCATCCCATCCATCCATCCATCCATCCATCCATCCATCCATCCATCCATCCATCTATCTATTTATCTTGCTGCCCAATTATGTACCTACCCACCTACCTAACTATCCATCTTCCTGACATTGCTGTGAGGTATTACATTCTGTGAGTGAGGTTCATCCTTCTTCTTTGATGCTTGTTAATGTTAGCTGTTTTGAATCTTTTAAATGATAAATATAATTTACAGGACCCTGTGAGAGTCTAGATAGTATAGATTCTTTACCTGTTCAAAGCCATGTATATATTCTTCTGTCTAGCATTTAGTTTTTAAAGCCCATCCTATTAATCTTGGCATTTAGAATTGCCTCATTTTTCATTTCTGGATGCATTTTGGATCATCCTTGTGGTAGTTAATTCAGAATTCCTGCAGAAAAGAAGACTTCCCTGGTTGTCATCAGTTTGAAATAGCTGCACTCATCCTGGTGATGGGCAGCATTTCTTCTGGCTACAGGGCTCTAGGTAAACACTCCTGTTTGCTCAAGGCATCAAGGTTCTTCTTCCACCCTCTTTATTTTCTGTTTTGTGGAAGTCCGCTGTTGGCCACTTCTCTTGTCTGTGAAATGTCTTTATGTCTGGCTGCTATTAAAGCTGTTCTTTTGGTGTTTGTGTTTCACCATTTTACCGTGACACTTGGGGTTAGAGGTTACCCTTTATGTAGCCCATCCAGAATCCTCTGGGCTTTAGTGATCTTCATAGAAAATCCCTTGGCCATCATTTCTCACGCACCATTTCCATCCCACTCTCTGCTCTCTTTCTAAACATGGGAAAGTAATGTTTCTTAGACTTTCTCTTCTTTGTGCATGTGTGTGTGTGCATGTGCACATGTATGTGCATGTGTATACACGTTCTTGTGTATGGTACATGTGTATGAACATTCACATGTGTTCCGGTGTATGTGAAGTCAGAGATATACCTCAGGTCTGTTCTCAGCTTCACTTTATTTTTGAGTCAGGATCTCTTACTGGCCTGTACCTTGCCCAGGCATCCATCTGCTCCTGTGCACTTCTCCAGTGCTCAGATTACACATGCACAGCACCGTCCTTGTTTGTTCTTTGGTTTTGTATCTGGGATTGCAGCTCAGGTATTTGTTCAGCTCGGTCTTTGTGTTTATTTGACAGTTGCCAACTGAGACCTCTCTCCAGCTTTTTTTTTTTTTTTGGAAACAAGGTCTCACTGTGTAGCCAAGGCTGGGTCTGAACTGGTGGTTCTCTTGTTTCAGCCTCCTGAATGTGGTCTTACAGAATGCACCACTAGACCAGACTTTCATGTTTTCTACCTTTAGTAATGTTTGTGTCTGTATGGATACACAGTGTGGATGCATTTTTTCAGTGGTATCTTCAAATTTTTACTAATTTTTCTTAATTCATTAAGTAACTTCTTTGGTGAGGCTTTATTGATATATAATTGAGTTTTAAGAAGTTGCATATCTTTAAGACATATAATTTAATTAATTTTGATGTAAACACGTAGGACACCAACAGTAGAAAGTTTCCACCACAGCTCTGTACTCTCTTCTGTCCACACTGCCTTTCCTGTTCCCAGTGAGCCACTAATGTGCTTTCTGTCGACGTAAATTTGATTACCTCTTCTAGACTACAAAAGAAACAAACTCACTTTCTTTGTGTAGGAGTTGCTCTTCTCTGGGGTTAGTTTCCCCAGACACCTTGATTATTCTGGGACTTATCTATCCACTGGGTTTAATTTCTGTTGTTAAAATAAAACATGGTAAAAATAAAATGCCAAAAAATCAGCTTAAGGGAGAAAGAATTTATTTCAGTTCACAGTTCCAAGTTATAGTCCCTTGTAGCAGGGATGTCAGGGCTACAGTAACTTGAAGCAGCTGTCACATGACTGTCACATAACTGTCACATGACACCCACCATCAAGAGCAGCGAGAAATGAATGCATGCTCCATTGCTGCCTTGCTTGCGTGTGCTTAGCCTGAGTTTTCTGCTCCTACACAGCCCTGAACTTGATCAATACCAGAAAGTGATGTCCACTCTGGGCTGGGTCTTTTCATGTCAATTAACAAAAGACAGTCTCTCACAGGCATGGTCTCCAACCAACCTGACCTAATTAATTCCTAATCATGATTCTATTCCTAGATTGATTTAGGTTGTATTGAGTTGCCAGTTAAGAGTGACCACAACATCCATGTTGTATGCATGAACACTTTATCCCTTCTTGATTGAGTCGTATGCTTGAGGACGGCTGGGGTTCAGCTCATGTTTAGGTAGTCATATGAGTGAAAGTTTCAGAAGCTAAACCTATAGAGTCTCACCAATAACTGCCTAAATATTTTATTTATTTATTTATTCTTTTACCGATTGATTGATTGAGACGAGTCTCTCTGAATGTGAGACTTTTTCTGAAGTTTCTTTCTGACCGTGTCACACATTGTCCCCCAGCATTCTGTAACTTAGGCTTCATACTCCAGCCTGGGATCAAGTTCACTTCACTTTCCTTTATGGTATGAGTTATGGATAGAAGCTCGGAGTTTTGCCAGTGGCTGCCTACTTGCCCTAACATGATCTATTTGTCTACCTTGATGCAATTACCACCCCGTTTTGATTATGACATCTAAACCCAAGAGTTTCTATATAAGGCTGGTGAATCAAAAACAGTGTTGTACTTCTATCAGAACAGAGAAAGACTGATTGGAGAGACAAGGAAGTGAAGAGGGACTTTTGATAAGATTTTAAAGGAAAATCAGCCGAGAGAAGAAGGGATTGTCTTTCCAATCAACAGTGCCCAGCCTGGAAAACTCCCTGGGAAGCTGAAGGAAGCCTTGGGTGGGCATCTCATCTAACTCTGCTCTAGGGAGCAGCGACTTCATCACACAATGCCTGTCAGTCCATACATTGTTCGTATAGTAAGTCAAATTAATCGTCTCTCATCTCCACCAGCAGTCCGTAGCCTCTCATAGTGGTCTCTTGTTCATTGACATATTGCCTTTATTGGTCTGACCTTTCAAACAGTTTTATTGCATTTATTTGTTCGTTTGTATATTCTGTGTGTGCTGAGGTTAGAGGACAGTGTGCAAGGTGCGAGTCTCTTCTTCCGTTGCGTTTTCCTGGGGATATCAGGCTTAGTGGCAACACCTTTACCCATTGAGAGAGCCATCTTGAAGCCAGTCCCACTGATTTCGAAGTGTAGCTACTCATGGATATTGTGTTTTATCTCCAAGAAGCACATACATACAGAATCTTTCTACCACGTCCTTTGAGGTGGGGGCTTACTGCACTTGCTTGTGAATTCAGCTTGGCTGTCAGGCCAGCCTAGTTCAGGTTTCCTTCCCTGTCCATCTCCCCAGCATGGGGATAGCAGACTCCCACATCCACCATGCCTGGATTTTGTGCTCATGCTGAGAATCTAGACTATGTTTAGCAAGGCAAATACCTTGCTGACTTAACCATCTCACCAGGCCCTCAATCCTTTTAAAACCGCACTTCAGAGTTTGTTCTTGATGATCCCAGCAGTTGAAGTCCCCCATGTCTGCCTCTGTTTACACATTAGCTCTCACTTACAGCAACTGAGTGCCTTTGTGCTCATGGTATGGGAACACTGAGATCTGGGTTGAAAGCACCCCTCTTGGAGTGGAGTGGAGAGTACTTGTTTTGCTTCTGCTAACCCTGCTAGACTCTAGTCTAAGTGAAGCTGTTGACATTAAGGCTTTCCTGGTCTCAGCCCACAGGAATCAGGGAAGGAAAGGTCTCTTCTGTTTATAAAGGGAACCTGAAGAATTTCTCCCCATTCCCTAGGGGCAGGGTGTGGGCTGGGAGCACTCACTTCTCAGTCACAGTGTGGTGAGTGCATGGCCTTCCCTGGGCATGAGGTCTCTGCAACAATAAGAACTGTCCCCTTCACATCCTCTAAGGTCCTGTCCCACCAAACTAGGGGACATATACAGAAATCATCTGGAGAAACCATTGTGATGAAAACAGATTTACCTGCCCAGCTTTTCTTTCTTTTGAATTTGAACTGCTTTGCACCTTCCAATCAGACTATCAATCCGTTTACATCTATTTAATTTTTAAGAACTTATAGTTTCAGTTGGTTTTGGTATAAGGAGGGCCATAATGGGACTGGAGTGTTAGGTCAGGGCTCGGAACCCAGGAGACCAGGTTCGCAGTTAATTTGCTGTGCCTTATTTTTAAGAACTTGTTTTTATTCCTAATATACTTTAAGGTCTGATTTTGCTAATTTGATCAAGCCAGTCTTAGACTTTTGATGGGGTTCCTCAGAGCTGGGATGGTGTGTGAGAAGTTGTACATTTATTTCGATGAATCCACAACGCTACCTTTGTTTCTGTAGTTACCCAGTGATGGTCTTGTCAAAGAAGTCTTCCCCAACTTCAGTCTCCTGTTGTCATGAGCATATAAAGACTTCCTCTGATGCTTTTCTAACGTACACAAATATGATAGTCATATAAATGGAAGGAATTGGCTTGATTTTTGTGATTTTGACAACCAGGGAGCATGGATCAAATGTGATTTTTTTAAAAAATTGTTTTATCAACTAGTTATAACTTTGAAACTACATATACACTATTATATTACTCATTCGTATTTCACATACAGATATTGGAAAACTCTAAAACATAATGTAGAATTTATATAAAAATCAAGGGTCCCCCAGCTGTTTGCTGGGTTCATCTTCCCGTTTATACTCGAAGTTCATTCCAGGGCCTTTCCGTTTGGTTTCATTTCTCTCCCCCCTCCCCATTCCAATGCTGTGATGAGAATGGCTGTTTCATTAATGACACTGCACATGTTAAAAGAGAGGGAGTTAAGAACTTGGGGTCCATTTCGAGAGTGGAAATGGAAACACGGTGGAGCTTCATGCTTGCATGCCTAATTACTTAGACATTAACTCGAGGCCCAGAGACTCACAAAGTTCTCAGAATACATCTGTGCCAGGCTCACAGCAGCAAGCACTGGACCATGGAATTGGTTTTTTTGTTGATTAATTTGTGGTTGTGTACAAGCATGAAGCGCTCAGAGACTTGGCTGAGGAAGTTTCCAGCAAATGCCAACATAGATAGCCCTGAGGGAGGAGAGAGATGTGTGTGTGTGTGTGTGTGTGTGTGTGTGTGTGTGTGTGTGTGTGTGTGTGTGTCCTAAAGTGCACATTCGTCCCTGAGGACAGGATTCTATTCATCATGAGGGTCTACCTTGTGCATTTGTCATTCCTGTCTTTGGTCAGGATGCGATTTACTCAGAGACGTCTGTGAGGTGAGGTTCACAGGCAGGTGGAAAACCGGTCTGAGCTCAGGTGGCCTTTGCTGTCTATGCCCCACATCACGAGGCTGAGAGCCTGTGACCCGTTGGCTGCAGCACCAGAGCTTCGGGCGTGGTCACAGATGCCTCTCAGCTTCTCTATGCTTTGACATGTCCTTAGGGCCATGAGAGGAGCTGGGAGAAACAGCAGGACTGAGCTCTCCTCTGGATGAGCATGTATGAGGCTGGCCTGTTCACCCACTTGCCGGGTCCCTCCTTAGACCTCACTACAGCAGTATCGTAGAGCAACCGTGGGGATCATACACTTCAACATGTCAAGACTTATGACAGCAACCTCAGTCTTCCTATCTCCTGAGTGAACTGAGGGGCTCCACTCCAAACTGAAGGTCACAGGCTCCCAATTTTAACCAGTCTTCAGGGATCCCTGATGCACTGACCTGGACAAGAAATGCTTACCGTGACTAGTCTCCTTAAGACCAAGGAGGAAGGTGTCCTGAAACACATGGCAAGGACCCAGAGAGAGCAGAAAAGAGGCTTGCAGCTCCAGGGGTGGCAGCTTCCTTCTTTCTTTCTTTCTTCCTTCCTTTCTTCCTTCCTTCCTTCCTTCCTTCCTTCCTTCCTTCCTTCCTTTTTTGGAAATAACAAGTCTTTATTGGCCTCTGCGACTTGAAGGGGATGGATCTCGAGGAGTGGGTGGCGCCAATACCAGGCCATTCACAGGCTTGTAGGTGATGGAGAACTTACCCAGGTAGTGGCTGATCATCTCTGGTTTGATCTCCACCTGGTGGAAGGTCTAGCCATTGTACACACCCACCATTGCTGCCGACCATCTCAGGCAGAATGATCATGTCCCTCAGGTGGGTCTTCACCACCTTGGGCTTCTGCATGGGTGGCACCTCCTTCATGGTTTTTCTCAAGCGCTCGAGCAGTGAGTGCTGCCTTCAGAGACGGCTGTGCAACTGCGTCAGCTGCTCATAGGGCATGCCCAGCAGTTGGTCGAGGTCCACGCCACAGTAGGTGAACTTGGGAAGGTTCATTTCTTCTTCTGCTACACTTCAGCCATCTCGGTGGGTGCTCGGAAAAAGAAGCATTGTCAGTGTCTGTGCAGTTATTGTAAGCTCTGCTGGGGGGGGGGCTTCTTTTTAAAAGTAGAAAGGAGAAAATGGATCAGCTCAGTGCCACAAACTAGATGTGAACTTAGAAAACTAAGTTGATCTCAAACTCAGCCTTGGATAAGCAGAAAGGGAGAGAGGGAACAGGCCTTGTATCACGTACTAAGTAGACATGTACTTAGGGTTATGTGCGTACTCGAGGTCCTTCAAACCAAAGCAAGCATTCTGAGAGGCGACACCCACATCAACCCCTGTTGGGTTCTTTAGAAAGTGGGGCTTGGGCTGTAAGTGAACTCTTAAAAGGAGGTTGTGAAGAGGCAGCGGAAGGCAGGGAAAGGGGCATAGAGACACTTAAAGAGTCTGGCCTCTGAAGTGGGACTTGTACCATACAGATCACTCTACTTAGAGGTGAGTGTGTCTGAATCATGACACCCCACATCAGTCAGCCACCAGGGAGTGGAGGTGAAGTAGAAAATTTCCCAGGTATGCATAAGCAAGTCAAGTCCCCATTGGCCCACAAGGTATGCATGTTCCCAAGAGTAAGGGCAGAGTTAGGTAGCCCTAGGAAGAACTGTTAGATGGTACTTCTCAGCACCTTGCATGCCTTTCTTGGGGTTCCTTGAGTGACAGTAGACGAGAAAGTGCCCAACTGGGCTAATGTTTTTGAATGCAGCTACTTGTGGGGAGGGAGGGGTCCTACACTCAGACTCCTCTGAGAGGATCAGAGAGATGGGGATGGCCCCTCCCAAGACTAAACAAAGCATCTCTTCAAAGATGGTTCCAGAGTCTAAATAGGTTCTCCTCAACTCTGACCGGGTCCAGATCCCACTTTGGTAAGACTGACTAGAGGGCCAGGAACTCTCCTGACAGATGCCCTAGCCACTTTGATTGAAGTCTCGAAGGTTCAGGTTGAGTGCCATTCTGCAAGCCAGCTGCAGTTACCAGTGGCCTTGGGGGCAAGGGTGAGCCTGCACACTTACTGGATGCATGTCCCCCACAGGTCCCACCTTCCTTCCTTTGTGTGCTCTGAAATCACTCAGCAGGAGCTCCGGTGGGTCAGGGGGGTTATGGTGAAGTAAACCAGCAGCCTGCCTTCCTTCCCCTGATAGCTCTTCAGGGAATCTGTGGTCTTGACAAATAGGACAGAAGCTTCAAGAAAGGAGCTAATCCCTCCACCCCAAACTCAGAGGATGACAGCTCCAGCTCCTGCTCCAGGCTGGGAAGGCAAGTTTCTTTCAAGTGTAGACACCCATCAGGAAGGAACAAAAGCCACTCTGTCAGGGCTGGTGCTGTGAGAAGGCAACACGTGAGAAGATATGTGTGTTCTTCAGCCCCGATTTAACATTCTGCAGTCAGCCCTGGTGCCATGGTACTGTGGTTGGGTCTTGGAGGAAGCTCAAACAAACAAGGCAGGAAGAAGGCTAAGCACGTTGCCTCTTCCCAAGAAGGTTCTGTGGAGCTCCCTGGGAATCAAGTGCTGGGAAACTGAAGCCTGTACAGGAAGGTGACTCACCTAAGGATCTGCAAAGAGCTTTCGAACAAGCTTAAGGCATGTGTCAGTGAATCTTCATCTCAGTTTACTTTCCCCTAAGATGTGGGTGCTAGACAAGATGGCTGTCAGTAAAATATTGCGAGCTTGAATCCTAAGAGGCCAGTGCAAGCTCATGTACACGTTATACAGATCTACTTGCCAGATGCATGCCATACATTACGAAGGGCATGCACCAAGAAGGGTGCAATCTACATGACAGCCAATACAAGTGGGCACCTAGCCTTCTCTCTTTCCCCATCCTCGTGATATCTGTCTGCCCTCTGGGTCATGAGCGACATTTTGAGGACCACTAGATCAAATGAACTGGAAGGGGCTCTCTGTTAGGGAACCTGTGCAGACCCCCAAGACACAGGCTGCCAACGCCGCCTATGGTGGTGGTAGTGACCATGTGTGGGTCTTAACACAACTGTGGCTTGCATGCTCAGCAGCCCCAGGAGGGGAGCAGCGATTGTGCATATCAGTGAGGGCTCTGGAACATTTTCATATGCGCACAAAGCTCTATTTGGCAAACTGTTTAGCAAGTAGCGAAGGACCAGAATCTTATAACAGCATCTCTTTCCTACATGATTGTGAAGCAGTGTGAGTAACATTTAAACTCAGTCTCAGGCTGGGAGCATTTCCCTGTGGTAAGAGTGCCCTCCTTACATGCATGGAGCCCTGGGCTCTAGCTTCAGCACTGCAGAAACCAGGCATGGTAGACTTCACCTGGGATCCCAGCACTCAGAAGGTTAAGGCAGGAGGATCAGAATCAGCCTTAGTTATGGAGGAGGTTCAGGCCAAGCTGGGCTCCATGAGACCACTTCCAGCCCAGCCCCAAGTTTCCCAGAATCCCCAGGGCCCCAGCTGTCCTGGCACATACCCTTGTACACAGTGACTATAGATGCACTGCTCTGCCCCACAGGTGTGAAGGGAGTTTCTGGCAGAGAGCCAAACGACTGTGCAAGCCACCCTGGTTGCCGAGAAGAAGCTGTCTCCCCCACCGACTTGAGGGGTTAGAGCCACGGGGGACCCTTGGGAGGAGTTCAGCAGAAGCGTCAGGTAACATTTTCCTCAGTGTTGAATTCAGACTAAGTGGATTTAAGTCAGAAAACTAGTAGATGGGCAGGGCAAATCCAGAGGGGCAAAGTGTATGAAGGGCCATGACAACCAGCCTTGATCTATGGAAAATGGCGGGGAGTAAGAAATTAAGGTGCCATTTCTGGACAGTGCAAACATGTCCCTGGCTCTGGCTGCAAGAACCAGGCCCCTGCACAGCTACAGATTCCCTCTGGGGATGTATGCCCCAGGGCTCCTGGTGCCTCTACCTCCCCCATCTCTGGACAGGAAGTATGCTGAGTTCTTTGCACAATCCCACCATTGTAAGACTCCCGGGGTGGAGGCGGTGGGGGCTATGAGTGTCACAGCCCACGATGAATATGGTTCTGTGAGAGGCACGTGTCTAACGCCAACCTGGGCAGCAAACAGGAAAAGGCCCAGAGGGAAATGAGACATGAACTTATGGAGGCTACTTCCTGGAATAGAGGCGTCCTAAACTGTCCCTGAGCAGCTAGGACAAGTCAGAGGACTTTTCTGGGTCACCACATCTCCCCCCTTTCAGCCAGCAGTGGTGACTCCAGCCTTTATCTCGCTTGAAGAGGGTTGACTGGGAAGAATGGAGCCATCTTTGAGGGGCTGTGGAGCCCATATGGCCAGCAGCACCTCAATTACCAACTCTTTGTGTCTGTCTGTCTGGTTGTTCACTGATTGGTTTAAGGGCTGACCGAAGCCTTTGTCTGGTGCCCTGGTTTTGACTCTTGGGGACCATGGTGGGGCATTCTGCTCTGTGTAGCTCCAGTAACCCCTGCAGATAAATGGCACTTGTTCTACCCCAGTCCCCAGTCCCCAAAGTCTTCTCTCCATGTAGAGAGGATGATGAGGCCGAGTGCTCATTCCTCAGAATCAAACCAATGTAGGTAGGTACTCACTCCTACTGTTGGATGGCCAGCTGAAGAGGGCAAAATGCTGCTTCTGTTAAGGTATCTGAAGGGTCTAGATCCAGGAGGGAGAGAGGCTGGGGTGCAGAAGGATGTAGGCGCTCAACTCTGCTCTCCCTCCGTGGTCCACAGCTCTCGCCTTCTGTGAACATCTCTTTGTTCCTTGTTCAGTGAAATCACCTACTGTGCTCTGCGATACCCCCTGTAGAGGACATCACATGGCTAGACATGGGTTTCCCTGTACACAAGAGGTTCCTTCCATAGCCAGAGGATACTGTGAGGCTAGGCCTTTACAGTGGGCCTTCATATGACAGTATTGATGGCATCTCTGTGCTTTACAGACTCTAGGGCATGCCTCTTCTCATTCTCCGAGATCCTCTTTAACTTGCACTCTACTGTTAGGACCCCAGATCTCAGAGCACTGAAAGGTGAGGAACCACAGGCACAGGGGCCTGACATTGAAGGGTAGGAATCATGGCCCCCGTTGTCTGCCTCTTCATTCTTTGTCTCTATGTGCTTCATCCTCACATATCTCCATGAGGGTTTGGTTCCTGGGTTCTCCTTCGTGTGGCTTCAATGCCTGATTGAACTCTGCTGATGAGCTGTCTGGGAACTGATGGTCAGCTGTCTGTCCATGGGCAAGAGGCTGCCAATGGTCAGAGCTGAGACAAATGGGAACAGCTGAACTCTGCCAGTCACCCCCCAGAATGGAGAGCTCCAGCTCTCTTTTCAACAGCATTGGAATGGCGAATCCAGCTGTATTGGGAGCTTACACCAGCCAAGTCATAGGCCTAGGCTCTGGCCCTACAGGCAGGAAGGACAAAGAGAGTCCCTGTTCTTGATAGTAGGGGAGACAAGTTGGCCTGCTTCTTGCCCATCTTTGACCAAGCCATGCTGGGAATGGAATAGGTGACCTGTTCACTTCTACATGGAGGATTTTGACTGTAAAACGAAGACACATAAACTCTCACTTATAGACCCACATGCTCACTATGAGATCACGGTAGCTTCTGGGTACAGCCTTACCCAGATCACTTACAGCTTCCAAAGCAGCCAGTGATGCTGATTGCTATTACACACATGTGTGTGACAGTGACACACTCAGAGTGCCAAGTGAAAGAGAGACCCAGGGTGACTATGACTAGTGCCCTTGCTATAGGAGGAAGATGAGGCCCCTCTCATGAGTCTTGAGAGGAGGCTCCCTTTGGAGACCAGGGCCTTTTTATAGAAAGGTGATTGTGGTTTTTCTGGCTGGGTGTTGGGCACAGGGAGGAAAACGACCAGGATGGAGATGCGGCAGAGGTGGGTAGAACGTAGGAGCTGCCATGTGGGATTGCCCAGCAAAAGGGCACATTGTCGTCCTGCATGCTTGCTGGAGGTAGGAAGGTTGTCCTGCTGTCCCCTCCGATGTCATCGCAAGTCTTATGCTTCTTATCCCTGTACAGTTCTCCCAGGCAGCCCTGGGGCTTATCACACAAGCTTATCTCCTGTAGAACCCCCACACTGCTCTTCTCTTGCATGGACAGCTGTCACTGGATTCAGAGACCTCACTAAACCTAGGGTCCTGTGGCCGTAAGAATCATGCATTGATGTGTTCTGCGGACTCCTTACTAGCGTCATTTTCATAGATCCCAAAGGTTGGGAAGGTGCTCTTCAGCCTTCGCAAGTCACCTCCATCCGACCCCACATAAGCAATTGTCCATGCCTTTCTGAATGAACAGAGGGCAGGGTGCGTGTGGACGTCACCCAGGATCTCTCCTCAATAGTAAACACATTTGGCAGAGCATTGCGATTAGCCTAAGCCATGAAAGAATAGAATCACAGGGCTGGAAGATGGCTCACTGGGTAAAGTGCTTGCAGGGGAAGGCCACAGACCTGAGTTCATCAGTTCCTGATACCCTAATGAAAAGCCAGGTGTGTAATCTCGTAGTCTCATCACTGGGGAGGAGGGTATAGGAGACTTTCTGGGATTCTCTGAGAAGCTAATGTGGCCAAATCAATGAAGAACAGGTTCAGTCACACACACACACACACACACACACACACACACACACACACACACACACACACACACACAGAGAGAGAGAGAGAGAGAGAGAGAGAGAGAGAGAGAGAGAGAGAGAGAGACTTTCCCATCTCCACCTACCGTAAGCAGCAAGCTCTGTAATACTCTGGGATTCTCAGACTACATGGGACCTTCAGTGTTCCTTTAAGGAGAAGGCTGGGGGATCATCAGTTCAGGGAGTCATAGGTAAGGCCTCTCATGTGGTTTTCTGGGTAATTCAGACATTCAGCCCCACATTCCCCTAGAGTGTGCCTACTCCTACCCTGTGACCCAGGCCACAGACTATGTAAGCGAAAGAAAAGGACACCTACTCTCTGTGGTCCTTTCCAGGGATACCTGGGAAGTCCTGGCCCTGCTCATGGGCACTGGCTTGATCATAGAGATACAGGGGTCTTAGGAACACAGAGTGGCCTTAGAGAGCCACTGACTTTGTCTCTTTTATCAATGTGAAAGCTTCTCTGGGACTGGAGGGAGGCTCCATATCCACCCGGCAGGATGTCTGAGAGGCCACAGATATCCCTTCCATCTCCCTCCCCTTGGAGATAATCTACTCTGTACAGTCCAAATTCAACAGTAGCCTTCCACGGCTTTGTCACACCCCCAAGAGCAAAAATGTGCACTAATGAATGAGAAAACCAGGTCTCTACAGAAACAGAATCCAAGGACGGATGGCACTCAATTAATTTCCCTCTGGGAACCCAGCTCCAGGCTTGGACCCCATGTAGGTATAATGCCCTGAACAGCCTGCAGGGCTCTCAGATGTCTAATCTCTCTTGTCTCATATTTGAGCAGCAAGCTGAGGCAGAGGACAGGGTCCCTAGTGCCCATTTTCAAAAGCTTCCTGTCCCCGCAATTAGTCAGAGCCAGGAGCATGGTCATTGCAAGGCAGGTGTGAGTCTGCAGGAAGAGGTCCACACAGTGGCCTAGGAAGAATTAATCACTGTGTGTCTTCATTGAAGTGTCAGAGGGGACGTCAGGAATGGTGGTAGGGCAAGCCAGCAAGCTGGGGTTGACAGAGTCTGATGGACACCTGAGTTGAGAGGCCGGAAAGCATATCAAAATAAATACTGCTTGGAAGCCAAAGGGCCAAAGGGTTTCATTACCGACGCTCACCAGTAGGTGAGGGGTGTCAAAGACAAACTGCTCTAACTTGAAAGACAGCCAGGCTGGACTGTGGTGGTCCGCCATTAATTAACAACTATGCCGGTTGAAAGACAGCCAGGCTGGACCGTGGTGGTCCGCCATTAATAAACGACTATGCCGGGTGTTCTAGGATAGACTGGGCAATAGAGATATCTAAGATGGTTCCCAGTGGTCAGGATGACTTGATAGTAGGACTGGCCCACTGTGCTCTGTGAACATTTGCAACTGTGAGTGCTGTGACTATGTGGACTTTGTGGCTGGGAATACCTGCAATCATGTATACCTGTGACTGTGTGACTGTGACTGTGTGTGCCTGTGACTGTGTGTGCCTATGACTGTACCTGTGACTGTGTGTGCCTGTAACTGTGTGTACCTGTGACTGTGTGTGCCTGTGACTATGTGTGTCTGTGACTGTGTGTGACTGTGACTGTGTGTGCCTGTGACTGTGTGTGCCTGTGACTGTGTGTGACTGTGATTGCATGTGCCTGTGACTGTGTGTGTGCCTGTGTGCCTGTAACTATGTACCTGTGACTGTGCCTGTGACTATGTGTGTCTGTGAACTATGTGTGACTGTGACTGTGTGTACCTATGACTGTGTGTACCAGTGACTCTGTGACAGTGACTGTGTGTTCCTGTGGACTGTGTGTGCCTGTGACTGTGTGTGCCTGTGACTGTGTGTGCCTGTGACTGTGTGTACCTGTGACTGTGTGTACCTGTGACTGTGTGTACCAGTGACTCTGTGTACCAGTGACTGTGTGTTCCTGTGACTGTGTGTGCTTGTGACTGTGTGTACCAGTGACTGTGTGTGCCTGTGACTGTGTGTGCCTGTGACTGTGTGTGCCTGTGACTGTGTGTGTGACTGTGACTGTGTGTGCCTGTGACTGTGTGTGCCTGTGACTGTGTGTGCCTGTGACTATGTGTACCTGTGACTGTGTGTGACTGTGACTGTGTGTGACTGTGACTGTGTGTACCTGTGACTGTGTGTACCTGTGACTGTGTGTACCTGTGACTGTGTGTGCCTGTACCTGTGACTGTGTGTACCAGTGACTGTGTACCAGTGACTGTGTTCCTGTGACTGTGTGTGTGACTGTGTACCAGTGACTGTGTGCCTGTGACTGTGTGTACCTGTGACTGTGTGTGACTGTGACTGTGTGTGACTGTGACTGTGTGTGCCTGTGACTGTATACCTGTGACTGTGTGTGCCTGTGACTGTGTGTGCCTGTGACTGTGTGTTCCTGTGACTGTGTGTGCCTGTGACTGTGTGTGCCTGTGACTGTGTGTGTTCCTGTGACTGTGTGTGCCTGTGACTGTGTGTTCCTGTGACTGTGTGTTCCTGTGACTGTGTGTGCCTGTGACTGTGTGTTCCTGTGACTGTGTGTGCCTGTGACTGTGTGTACCTGTGACTGTGTGTGCCTGTGACTGTGTGTACCTGTGACTGTGTGTGCCTGTGACTGTGTGTTCCTGTGACTGTGTGTGCCTGTGACTCTGTATACCAGTGACTGTGTACCAGTGACTGTGTGTTCTGTGTGTGTCTGTGTCTGTGTGTGCCTGTGTCTGACTGTGTGCCTGTGACTGTGTGTGCCTGTGACTGTGTGTGCCTGTGACTGTGTGTGCCTGTGACTGTGTGTACCTGTGACTGTGTGTGCCTGTGACTGTGTGTGCCTGTGACTGTGTGTTCCTGTGACTGTACCTGCGACTGTGTGTACTTGTGACTGTGTATGCCTGTGACTGTGCCTATAACTGAATATACCCGTGTCTGTGTGTTCCTGTGACTGTACCTGTGACTATGTGTGTCTGTGATTGTACCTGTGACTGTGTTGCCTGTAACTGACTGTGTGTATATACCAGTGACTGTGTGTGCCTGTGACTGTGTGTTCCTGTGACTGTGTGTGCCTGTGACTCTGTGTACCTGTGACTGTGTGTGCCTGTGACTGTGTGTGCCTGTGACTGTGTGTGCCTGTGACTGTGTGTGCCTGTGACTGTGTGTGCCTGTGACTGTGTGTGCCTGTGACTCTGTATACCAGTGACTGTGTACCAGTGACTGTGTGTTCCTGTGACTGTGTGTGCCTGTGGCTGTGTGTACCTGTGACTGTGTGTACCAGTGACTCTGTGTACCAGTGACTGTGTGTTCCTGTGACTGTGTGTGCCCTGTGACTGTGTGCCTGTGACTGTGTGTACCTGTGACTGTGTGTGCCTGTGACTGTGTGTGCCTGTGACTGTGTGTGCCTGTGACTGTGTGTTCCTGTGACTGTACCTGTGACTGTGTGTGCCTGTGACTGTGTGTGCCTGTAACTGTGTGTTCCTGTGACTGTACCTGTGACTGTGTGTACTTGTGACTGTGTATGCCTGTAACTGTGCCTATAACTGAATATACCCGTGACTGTGTGTTCCTGTGACTGTACCTGTGACTATGTGTGCCTGTGATTGTACCTGTGACTGTGTATGCCTGTAACTGTGCCTGTGTCTGTATATACCAGTGACTGTGTGTGCCTGTGACTGTGTGTTCCTGTGACTGTGTGTACCTGTGACTGTGTGTGCCTGTGACTGTGTGTGCCTGTGACTGTGTGTACCAGTGACTGTGTGTGCCTGTGACTGTGTGTGCCTGTGACTGTGTGTGCCTGTGACTGTGTGCCTGTGACTGTGTGTGCCTGTGACTGTGTGTGCCTGTGACTGTGTGTTCCTGTGACTGTACCTGTGATTGTGTGTACTTGTGACTGTGTATGCCTGTAACTGTGCCTATAACTGAATATACCCGTGACTGTGTGTTCCTGTGACTGTACCTGTGACTGTGTATGCCTGTAACTGTGCCTGTGTCTGTATATACCAGTGACTGTGTGTGCCTGTGACTGTGTGTGTCCTGTGACTGTGTGTACCTGTGACTGTGTGTGCCTGTGACTGTGTGTACCTGTGACTGTGTGTGCCTCTGACTGTATCTGTGACTGTGTGTGCATGTGACTGTGTGTACCTATGACTCTGTGTACCTGTGACCGTGTTCACCTTTGATTGTATGCACCTGTGACTCTGTTTACCTGTGGTTGTGTGTACCTGTACTTCATATACATGTGAGTGAGAATACCTGTGACTATGTGTGTGTACCTGTGACTCTGTTTATCTGTGGGTGTGGCTGTTTGGAGGTTAGGGAGGAGTAGCTGTATCCCAGGGCAGAGCAATATGTGCCAATTTATTTAGGGTGGTACAACAGGCTGTAATTGGTGAAGTTTGGTGGAGCTAAAAGATGAAATTAAGAATCCCCATTACTTTGGGATGGGGGATTTGCCAATTCCAAGGTAGGAAAACCATGGATTCAGGCTCTGGAAGCTCCTATGGAATTGGCATTTCTAAAGAATGGTCAAGAACACACTTTTCCAAGAACAAGTTAGATAGACCTGATACTGGTTATTGTTGTTGTTTTATTTTGTTTTCTTGAAGACTCTTGCTGTCAATAACTTGGAATGACACAGAGTGAGAGGATGTTTTTAAAAAAATAATTTTAAAGATGTTTGTTTTCTCTCTAAACCATTCTAACAGCTCAGAGCTAATCATTCAGATTAACAGATGGTGTGGTGAGGAAGCAGTCTGTAAGCAGAAGGCGAGGGAAGTTACAAAGGATGGAGACCCAAGTCACACGATTCTACACTGATTACAGACTGAGGTATTCCTGAGAACAGAGAGAACAGAGCCTTTCTTCCTTAAACCTAAACCCAACAATATCTCAGCCAACTCTTCAGCAAAGCAAGGAGGAATCTAGAACTTTCTATGTAGATACTAAGACTTTCTGGGTCTTCCAATACAGAATATGAACAGCGTGTGTGTGTGTGTGTGTGTGTGTGTGTGTGTGTCTGTGCATGTTATAGGAAGCAGTTATGCAGATTTAATCTTGCAGACTTAAGCTACCTCATTGAAAGAACTGGTTTTTAAATAGCAGATTACTGAATATACCAAGAAAGCAGATGTCTACCTTATAATCCAGATGGTTGGGGTGCCACCAGATGGTTGGGGAGCCCCAAACATGAGCGTGGCTGCCTATCTGGGAACAGAGGATCCTCCTCAAGCCCCTCTAACAAGCTAAGTGCTAGCCCCATATCCTGCCTCTCTTCACCCCCTTTCCTTTGTTCCTCCATTCTTTCTTCCATGCTGGCTTCCTATTTCTCCTCCCACATTCTCATCTCTGACTGCCTCTCTCTTTTGTCTTCTTCCTGGACTGGAACATGCCCTTCAGAACTAACTTCACTGTAGACTCTCCTTCTCTATCGGTATAGCGTCTGATGTTTGAGTTACCCACTGCCTAGACTAGTGGAAACATTGCATGGAAACTTCTAGAAACAAAGTCTGTAAGTTCACATACACTTTTATAGCATTGTGTCGCTATAAATATTCAATTTTATTTCTAGTTAATCTCTTTGTGGGCCTAAATGAACTGTGATTGTGGGCAGTGGTGTTCAGGTAAACACAGAGTCCACTCAGGGCTCAGTGGTGTTTGAAGTCCCGGTTACCCATGGTGGGTTTTGACACATATTCCCTGTGAGGAAGGGGACAGCTGTGAATTGATTGTTAAGTGAAAATTACAGCCAGGATGTTGAAGGTCGTGGAGTTGATGGAAGTGACCATGGGAAGCCCACTTCATTCACACTCATGGGGGGAGTCGGGGCAGGTGAAAAACGAACCGGAGAAATCCCGCAAGGATTACAGTGGGGAGAGAGACTCAGGATCAAGAGAAGCCCCTTGAAGAAATTGATGGAATCTTGTAATGTGTTTATGAAGGGAAGGAACAGAAAGCGTCTTTCTACGGAGACTTGGCGTAGAAGTCAATTGAAAGTGAGGGTAGGTCCTTGGGTACCAGGTAGTTATGTGTCAAATGCACTCCATATTCATCAATACCTAATTGGCTTTTATTGATATTCCCAGTTAATGCAGAGGGTGCATCATAACCTCTAATAATAGCTTCACTCTTATCTCTGCACCCTCATCATCTTAGCTTTTCAAGACAAACTCTGCAAGTTACTCTCCCTGCTTCCAGTGAGATCTTGGCCCCCATTGTTCATTAGTGAATCTCAGGTGGCTTCTCGGGAGCTAGGACTTCAGGGTTGGCTGTGCCAGCAGCCTCTACCTTCAGGTGCCCAATGCTGTGGTAAGTTCTTGTGTCCACTGAACAGACACCCGAACAAGATCTCCTTGCTTTCTGCTGAACTTCATCTGACAGGCCCTTCAGAAGCCAGTTTCCAGGTCTTCAAGACTGAGCCAGAAGGGCTGGGGTGTAGCCCAATGATAGAGTCATTGTTTCACACATGTGAGACCCTAGATGGGATCCCCAGCACAACAATAATAGATTGGACAGACAGATAGACAGGTAAATAGATAGATACATAGATAGATATATTAGATAGAATGATGGATAGATAGAATAATAGAATGACAAATAGAATAATAGAATCATAGATTGATAGAATTATAGATGATAGAATGATACAATGATAAGGTGGTAGATAGAAAGATGGATGGATGAATGGATAGAGAGATAGATTAGATAGAATGATAGATAGACTGACAGATTGATAGAATGATAGATAAAATAATAGAATGACAGATTGATAGAATGATAGATAAAATAATAGAATGACAGATTGATAGAATGATAGATGATGATAGAATGATAGATAGAGTGATAGATAGAAAGATAGATGGATGAATGGATAGAGAGATAGATTAGAGAGAATGGTAGATAGAATGATAGATTGACAGATTGATAGAATGATAGATAAAATAATAGAATGATAGATTGATAGAATGATAGAAATAGATAGAGTGGTAGATAGATAGAAAGATAGATGGATGGATGGATGAATGGATGAATAGATAGATAGATGGATGGATGAATGGATGAATAGATAGATAGATAGATGGATGGATGAATGGATGAATAGATAGATAGATAGATAGATAGATAGATAGATAGATAGATAGATAGATGGATGAATGGATGAATAGATAGATAGATAGATTAGATAGATAGAATGATAGATAGATAGAATAATAGAATGATAAATAGAATAATAGATAGAATTGTAGATTGATAGAATTATAGATGATAGAATGATACAATGATAAGGTGGTAGATAGAAAGATGGATGGATGATGGATAGAGAGATAGATTAGATAGAATGATAGATAGATTGACAGATTGATAGAATGATAGATAAAATAATAGAATGATAGATTGATAGAATGATAGATGATTGATAGATAGAATGATAGAGTGGTAGATAGATAGGAAGATGGATGACTGGATGGAAAGATAGATAGGATAGATAGATACATAGATAGATAGGATAGATAGATACATAGATAGATAGATAGATAGATAGATAGATAGATAGATAGATAGATAGAAGTCAAACCAGACATAGTGGCTTATGCCAGCAATCCTAGTACTCAGATGGAGGTAGTAGAACCAAGACTTAGGATCAGGATTTGAGATTTCCTTGGCTCCAGTTTTGAATCCAGCCTGGGATACAGGAGATCCTGCCTCGAATAAACAAACAAGTAACACCTAAGGTGAGATTGAGTGAGGCCAAACACAGGCTTGGACATCTGGTTTCTCCTTGTGCTTTCAAGTTGTTTCAACCACGGAATATGGCAGACAGCAGGTGTCTAGTTTGGGCAGCCGTGGAAGACCAGCAAAATTCAATTTCACAGTCGCCAATCTCGGGGCGCATGAGCTGCTACCTGGTTTTTGAAGATGAAAACTCTCTAGGGAGATGAAGGTAGCCAGTGCAAGCCTACAGACGGTCGCTTCCCTCTGCTTCAGCCATTTTCCCACACTGTAGTAGGGACCAGGGTCTTGAAGGGTGCACTTACCCTTTCCAAAGGCAACCCCTAAGGCAAAGAAGACAATTACCCACGATGAAAAGTGGAGTCAAAGACTCTGAAAGTAATCTCTTCCTGGGTATGATTTGTGTGTACAAATCACAGCAGAAGTCCTCAGACAGTGTGTTGGTGGATAAGCTGAAGGGAGGAGGGGAAAGGCCATCTGACCATCCACCCACCCAGGCCACCCTCAAGGTAAGCAGTAAATCCACCCACGGAAGACAGGGTGTAAGGAGGTCTCAGGTGTCCCTGCTTCTCTGCAAGGCGTGGGCCTCCTGGCTTAGCACTAAGCCTCAGAAAGGTCTGTGACATTGTAATGGATTGGTTTGCTGTGATGGGGATTAGGGGAGATAATAGAGTTGCAGTCTTCCCAGGTCAGGGGAGGGTGAGGCAAGGTGTCACGACATCATTTACATGCATATGTGATGGGGCCCAGCCTTTGCCCTGAACACCTGAGCCTTCTCCTGCAAGCTTGGGGACAAGGGGGCAATTTTTCACCAAGCGCCAGCTTGAGCCAGCTGGAGCCAGCTACCTCAAGACTGACCTTTGAAGGCCACAGGGGAAGTTCACCAACAAACCTTGTTTTTCCACTGTGTTTCCAAAGTCAGGGGCTTACAAGAGAAGAGAAGCATTTCAGGTACAATTTGTACCCATTTGCGTGTGTGTGTGCGCTCTTTCAGGGGACCTGAGTTGGATTCCCAGCATGCACCTGGGGCAGCTCGATGTTGTCTGTCAGAAAAAAAAAAAAACACTCCATACATCTGTGCAAACCAAGGGCTGGCCCCACCTGAGCAAGGCTGCTGAGGCAGCATGTCCTGTGACAGGGGCATGGGTGAGCTTTGACATGCTGCACCCTCTCTTTCAGAACATCATGGGGATGGGATGGAGATGGGCGCCTCCTCCTTGGATGTTTGTGTTTCCAGTGGGACATTCTCTTCTCGGGGAGCTGGAAACGAAGCCACTTCGAATCTCATTATCATCCTCAGTTATTGACCCAGGGCCGCAGAAAGAATCTAGTAATTAGCTTGGTCCTGTTGTTGTGTTTCTATGCGCATCTCTCGAACGGATGAGATATCCGCTTGGATTATTATTTTTATTGCGATTCCTTGCGGTAAAAGGGCCTTTTCCATTAAGTGAGCCCTGTCCTGTTTACTCAGAGCTGGGGCTGGGGTACATTAGACCATTCTGTGGCAGAAAGAGTGCTCTTATACATTTCCTTAGAAACGAGTTTGGCGGAAGCAGAGGGAGAACATTGATATAATGGAGGTTAATTATTCGGGTTTTCTCTGGGTGGATTGGAAGGCCTGACGCTCCTCTCAGTAAACAGACTAAAATTGGAAAACTGAAGAGGACCCAAGTGTGGCCCTGTGCCACACATCCCAAGTCTCTGATTGAAGGAGATGTTTTATAGAATGGTAAGAAGTACATTGGGTTTACGGTCTGCAGTTTCCGGCAGTCAGTGTGGTTTACAGCAGTAAACATGCAGATGTTTTCGCTGCACGTCTGAAGGGGGGCTTTGGAAACTTCTCTCAAAACTAAGCTTCTGAAGGAGCCTGTCCAGTCTAGAAGGCACATCTGCGTCTATACTTCTGAACAAACTCAGAGGACTGACTTTGTCCTCGATGTGTGGGTAGGGAAACGGAGGCTGAGGTGTGAGTTTAGCAACTTGCCTGCAGTCTTTCACACGAGGAATCTGATGGCCAGCATACTCCTGGGTTTTCCTTACTTCAAACCCTTCAGGTAGGCCCACGTGTGAAGCACAGACCAATAATCCCAGCCCTGGGGATGCTGTGGGAGGGGGATCCTTGTGAGTTTGAGACCAGCCTGGTCTATGGAGTAAGGCACTGTCTCAAAAAGTAACAAAACAAAACACAAAACCCAACAAACTGAAGCTAAAACCAAAGAACAAAACAAAGAGAAAGGGAAAGATTGACAAACAGACAAATAACAACAACAACAAAAACCCTAACAATAACCAAACAAAAACCTAAAGACAAACATGTGGGTTGCATCCACTGTCACCCTAAGTATTATTGAGTTGGTTTTCTTTCAAGAGCACTCAAAAACAGACAGACAGACAAAAACAAAACAAAACAAAACTGCTCACCACTTCATCGAGAGGAAAACTGATCTGGAGTGCCCTAAACTGGTTTCAACCACAGTCCATACAAGGTTTTTGGGTGAATACATTGTAGCCAGAGTCCCATAAGTGAAGGCCAATGACCTTGCACTGCGCCTCTGATGAAATTTGCTAGTGTGGGGAGCCCGGAGCAATCCAAGGCTTTTGCCTGATCTTAACATTGAGAGAAAATGGGTGTGTGCAGCAGGAGAGGAAGAGGGTGCGGAGTAGGGTTTGAAAACATCCCTGTTGGCAGAAAAATACCCCCACCCCCACCTCAGGCTCTCGGGAACAGATGAGCAGGAAACTGTGCCCTGGAAAAGGAGCTCAAACTGGGTCCCCGTCTTTTCAACGGCACCTGCCATGGAGCCTCAGATGTGTCTCCCTTAATGAAACTTCTCTGTCTCTGCTGCTCTCCATGTGCCCCTGGTCCAGTTGTGATCTGGACACAAGAATCTGGGAATGACACTGTGTGCTCCCTGCACCTCAGTTCCTGCCTGTAACACAGGTTCAGATGGGGCTGAGGGAGCTAGAGACTCTGTCTTCTAATTTAAAAGGAGGGTGGGGGATAATGGTTTCTCTTGAGTGACGTCAACAGTGGTGGGTGCTCCCCCAGAATGTTTGCCATACCATAAATGAGGTTAAGGCTTGGGCAGCTCACCAGCTCATCTAACATGTCCTCTGGTGAAATTGGGGTCTGGACATGCCACACAGGCCCTGCTCTCTGTACTCCAGGGGGATCATAGGAGGCCAGAAATGGATGTTTGGTCTCTTTTCCAATTGTTTGTCGTCACCTTGCTCTTAAGACAGGGTTAATCACGGAACCTGGGGTTGATCAGCTCAATTGAATGGCCATCGAGGTCTGCCTCTGCCTTCCCAGAGATAGGATTTCAGGTGCAAGATGCTTTGCTTGGCTTCTGCTTGTGTGCAGGGCTGCAACTCCAGTCCGCCTGGTTGTGTGGTAACCACTGGGCTATCTCCTAGACCCCCTCTTACACACGTTTAGCATGGCCTTCCAAATTGCTCGCTAGTTAGTCTCTGCCAGTAGCATATTAGGAAATCCCTAACTCATCTCATCCAGCTGGGTCCTCTGCCCCCGAGGCGTTATACATGCTGCCTTTGAACCCATAAACCCCAGGCCGGCCTCTCCTGCTGCCTACTTTGCTTCTTTCTGGGTTTCCTCCCCATATCTCAGAGTTGGTAGGAACCTGTGAGCGCTGCTAAGAATCCTTTTCTGTTTAGACCTCAGAGAAGTTTCCCCTGAGCAAACCCGAAGTCTGCTGGGCACAATTGGATGTTCCTTCCAAATATCAATTGATTTGTTCTCCGGCAGAGGCAAGATGTCTCAGCCTTGCTCAGGGACAGTCCTGTCACTGCTAAGGACACAGAGGCACGCTGGACTTCCTCTGTGCCTGGCCAATTCATTAGACCCGGTTAGCAATTTGCAAAAGAGATTAATTGATGTGCAGGCTGCTGAGCCCTGAGTGTTAGTCAGCTCCCTTCTGGCAGCAAGATCCGAGAAGCTCTGCCCACCCCTGGGAACCCAAGAGAGCCAACAGCAATATGGAAGGCTCTGGGCAAAGATTGGGGTGGGGCCACCTTCGTTTTTCATCATAAACAGGAGCTTATGACATGATCCCTCAGCCATTTCTGGATGAGGGTGGTATGTAGGGCTGCAGTGGGGACTTCTGGGATACGATGAGAAGAGTGGTCACAGAGAAAGTGGATAGAGAGAGAGAGAGAGAGAGGGAGAGAGAGAGAGAGAGAGAGAGAGAGAGAGAGAGAGAGAGAGAGAGAGAGAGAGAGAGAGAGAGAGAGAGAGAGAGAGAGAGAGAGAGAGAGAGAGGGAGAGAGACAGAGAGAGAGAGACAGAGAGACAGAGAGAGACAGAGAATGTGTAGGAAGAGGTCAGAAGGCTCTCAGATCTCCTAGAGCTGGAGTTACAAGCAGTTAAAAGCTGCCTGATTCGTGAGCTGAACTCCAGTGTTCTTTAAGAGCAGCTCGTGTCCCTAACCACTGAGCAGTCTCTCCAGCCTTCTCCGCCGTATTTTTTTTTTTTTTTGAGAAGGGGATACTAGGCTGGCAACTAGGAATTTCCCTCAAACTCTCCTCTCTTTGCTTTAACATTAGTGTTTTTAATGGGCTTAATGTCTGAGGGTGAGTCCCTTATGAACTGAGCCACCCCTGAAGACCCTTAAAGCTTTTATTGTCCCCAACTGACACCACACTGTCTTATTACAAACTCTGTATGCTGTATACCTATGTTAGGAAGATTCTGTTGTGAGGAAAGTAGACATTTGTACACACGCACGCACACACACACACTAGCACACACACTCGCACACATGTGCACACATTCATACATGCATACACACATTCACATGTAAACCCATGCACAAATGAGAAAGGGTGACGAGGAAAGGGAGGAAGGAAAAAGCCATTATCTCATGTAAAAAAAAAAAAAAAATGGCTTCTACTGACGTCTGCTGGACTCAGTTACTTTGTCTCTAGGCAACAAGGAACCTCTATAGCCTTCCCATGCTTCTGTGACCCCAATTCTTGTCCCAGCCCAAGTCCTTAAACTAAATCTCTCAGGCTTAGTCCAGGTCACTGCCTGTCTTTAATCCAGCTACAATGATATTGTATGGCCTGCCAGGCCAGACTGAGTCATCTTAATGGAGCTCTTGAGAGCAAAGAAGAGATGGTTGCCTAAAAGAGGAGGGGGTCAGGCATTCTTCTGCCCATCCATTCGAACTTGGGGGTGGTATCTCACCCCTAGGGTAAAGCTTATAAATCATCTTCTTATGAGCAGGTGCGTGTGCCTCGACGCCTCCTGAGAAGGGAGAAGGGACGGGGGTGGGGTCCGGGGGAGGCAGAAGATGTCGCGGGCTCTCGAGGTGCTCAGGGACTAGAGGACCATGACGCTTCTGCGAGGGAGATGAGTCCTGAGGTTTGTGTGCAATTACCGGGCCCTGCTGTGTGCCAGGCAGTGTGTGGGCGCCCAAGACAGGAGAATGAGAAGGCGACATGGCCCCTGTCCTTTGGGAGAGCTGGGTCTTGCAGAGGGAGCCGGCAGAGACTGGTAAACAGGTCATTACACATGCAGAGCGACGAGCTCTCTGATGTGATTAAGCTTCTGAATGAGGGGTCCTGACAAGGCCGGCTGGAGGAGGAGGAGAGCTGAGGCACAAACAGGAACTGGAGGGTTGCAGCCCGCCTGCCCGCCCCCGCCCTCTCGCCCGCCCGCACCTGTCCCCAAGGCCTCTCCATCCAGCCCCCACTGCAGATGGAGGGCGGGGTGGTGAATAGCTGGTATTTCCAGCCTCCTTGCTTCCCTCCTTGAATCATAAAGATGATAAAAAAAAAAACCAAAAAACCATACATGCTACAACAGACAGTGAAGACAGCACTTAACTACTATTTACTTGTTTACCTAAAATCCTAAGTGTTTCCTTAGCAACCGTGAATAGAATCTTGTTTACTGGAGTAACGTGTGCTGGCTTTCTTCTTTTCTCTGTCTCTTTGTCTCCAGCTATCTCTCTGTCTCTAAGTCAGGGTCTCATGCAATCCAGGCAGGCCCTGAACTCCCTATGTAGACCAGGATGACTTTGAACTTCTGATTTTCCTGTCTCTGTACTGCAGAGTACACTGTTACGCCTCGTTTGTGTTGTGCTGGGGATTGAACCCAGGTCTTTGTGTATGCCAGGCAAGTGCTCTACCTACTGACTCCCATACCCAGCCCTCAGAAGTTTGAACTCCCCCACCCCCAGAAAGTGAAAAGGCAAGAATGCAAAGGGTGCTATTGACCAGATCAGTTGGGGAAGTGGGAGTAGGGTGAGGGGGTCTGAAAAAGTGGTTGAAATGGGGCTACTTGAGAAAAAAAAAAAAAGCATGTTTATGGACATAGGAGGGGACCGGATCTTGGGGACAAGTCTCCTGTAAGAAAGGCTTTCGGTAAACCACTCTTCCCAGGGTTAATACAAATAAAGCCTGAATTTTATTCTAGAAATTTCTTTTGTGAAATGTTAGAAACAGGCAGCCAAATGAGAGTAGAAGATGGGGTTGGATGAGAGGTGAGCCCTCAACAGCGCTCTCACCCCCTTGGCCCCTCCCTCTCATCCACCCCGTTACCACACCCTCCAATTCCCAACTGTCCCTTTTGGTTAGAACCTTTAGGATTAATTCTAACTAAGGTGCTAGCAGAAATTTGAGACAGAAAACGTCCAAAACAGTGAGTCCTGGAGGAGATGTTAGGTGATCTGCCTTCAACCTTAGGTGACAGAATTGCAAGGAGAAGGGGCTTTGCTGTTCAGTCCTTTAAGCCCGGTAATGATGTCATGGGGAACTTTTGATTCTGATGCTAATGGTGCTTTGCCACCTGCCTAGCCTTTCCCTAATCCCTTTGCATCGAGAGGGGTTAGGTGTCCACATCTGGCTGGGAGCTGAGAACAAGATTGTTTTGATGGAAGTTGGTTTTTTTTTTTTTTTGCGGAGCATCTGTTCTCTGGCGTTACCTTGTACTCAGCTCACCTGAGAAGCCGCTGTCCTGTCTCCCAGCTTCCTGTGAAGCGGGGGTGTTCTAGAAACCGGTAATTTCATTTGTGGACTTAGAATTCATTTGTTTTTTGTTTTTTTTTTTTAAGTCGGGGGACATCTGTCTCTTTTTGCCCGAGGCCTTCAACTGTAAAATGGAGTATGGCTAGTGTCTAATCTGGCTCCTGTCTAGAAGTCCTGACTCATTCCAAGGGGCGGCGTGTGTGGGGGGGTGCTGAGAGGCCCACTTCACAGGGTCCTCAAGGTCCAACAGGGAGCTATGTCCTGGAAGGGAGCTGTTACAAAATTACAGCACTCAGTAGCGTGTGACCAGGGTGGCAGACAGTAGGGGGCGCTACCGTTTTCACCCCACATCTAGCTAGAGAAGATGTCTTTAGCTGTGGAGTCTCATTCCGGTGCCAGGGAGTGGGTACCTAGTGAGACACAAAGAAGGCTGGGTATCTGTGCTTCATGAACACCTCTGATGCATATTCCACAGGGAGCTCAAGGAGTCCTGGTGCTCTGCTTAAGGTCCCTAGCCCCCAGACAAGCCCTGCTTCTGTTGGCCTTCACCTCAACCTTGGATGCTGGCAGGGAGCTCGGAGAATCAGCTCCAACAACAAGCAGCTTCCTGCTTCCGCATTTGAGGGTTTCCGCCAAATGTTTTCCCTCACCTGATTTTCGTTATGGCCTTTGGGGGTCAGAGGTGGCTGCCAAGGCTACCCCCTCCCCATCCTCACTGGCAGGGAGTCATGCCCAAGTTCATACGTGGACGAAAAGATAGGTTCCTAAATCCCCCCCTTCTTTCTGCTAAAACTCTTAAAATGTTGGTTTTTAGTTTTTTTTTTTTTTTTAACTTTCAGACTTTTTTTTTTTGTCCCAGCCTCCAAGGCATTAGCGTTTGATGGCTACGAGGCACCTGGCATGCCGGAGACGGACAAAAGCCACCTCTAAGCACGAACATTTGAAATTATTAAGTGTTCATTAAAGAACCCCCGGGTGCACAGCGCTCTTAGGGATGTTTGCTTCTCAATTTTGTATAATTTCCTTATTTTTCTCTTCTAGCTAAAGGCAGATGAAAAACGAACTCGGCGCATTTGAGTCTCTGAATCATAGTTAATGTGCGACGCCCCCTCCCTTAACTGCGCTGTTTCCCTCTGCCTCCTCCAGTCCCCTTTCCTATCAATCGGATAAACTTCTTATTCCTTTTAACCCTTACTCCGACTGCCACTCAGGAAATGCATGCAAAGACCCCGACCAGCTCTCTCAATAGCCCCACTCGCTTTAGGCAGGGGTCTGCAGGCTGGGAGCTGTAGAAAAATCGAGAAGGCTGCAGTATTGCAGCCCGGGCGCCGGCAGGGACTCGGGGTGGGGGGCAGCTGTCTGGCAGGTGGCTGCAGGCTGGGGTGCAGAGCACATCCTGGGCAGCCACCCACGCCCCCCCCAGCCCCACTGAGGGCTTCCGGGGGGACTGGGGAGCTGTGGCTGTGCGTGGACTGTACTGGAAAAATACCAAGCTCCAAGCCCCCTCCCGTCCGCTCTCCTGTGACTCTGGTCTTACATGAGCAGAGAGGGAACAACAGCTAAAAGCTGTTTTTCTCTCTCCCTTTCTTTTTATTTTTTTGACAACAACCTCACATAACCTCAAAAAGTTACCCATGAATTTACCAAAAACTTTTTATGAAACTACTTTAACCTCTGGTGGGGGTTAAAAACAAGCTCTGTGGATTTATTACCCGGAAAAAAAAAAATAAAAAAGCGGAGCATGACTCTGTATTTGCTGGAAAATCGTCTTCCAAGCTTCAACGGTGCCCCCTACCGCCGCCTGCGAGGAATAGCGGGCGCCGACTGCAGCAGGATCTGCGGGCTGCTAGCTGCTGGCTGCCCAAGATCTGGCAGGACCTGATCCCCGGCAGGTGACTGGACCCCTCCACTGCATCCCTGGTCTGCTCGGAACCCGGACCCCTCGCTGGGTCTTAGCTTATATTCTTTGAAATTCAAATGGTTAAACCAGGAGCAGGCTAATCGCCAGCTGGGCTTGTACCTCCAGGCTGGGCTGGACCCCTGCAGAACAGTTGAAGCTTAGAGTCTGAGCACGCAGGCGACCCTTGCTTGTTTGTTCCTTTTCCCTGCCTTCACGTAAATGCCACCTAGATGTACTGAAGGAAGAATGATGACCGCCCCCAGAGGAAGGAAGGACAGGAGTACAGGCAGGGGACCTCGTAGGAGGCTGAGACCCAGAGAAGCTGAGCATTGCAGAGAGCAGGGTGAAAGAGATGGGCAAAGAGAAGACCAGCAGATTCGGAAGGACCGGGGAATGGGGTGAGGGTCCCTGTGAGGAGGCATGTGGATGTGGTCAGGCCTCCCCAATTTCAAAACACCCCAGTTCTCGCTCAGAACTACCCTGTTTTTACGAAGCACACGGGAGGGAAAAAAGCCTCTCAGAAAAACAAATGTTAAGTAGAGACGGAGGAGCCGGCTCTGCAGCCTGCCGAGAACGGGCAGGAGCATGTGGCACTCAGATTGTCTGGGCCCTCAGACCTACAGTCCTGTTGCTAAGGACTGAGCTTTCCTTCTTGCCGGCAAAAGAAAATAACAACACTGAAAGAAAGAAAAAAAAAAAACAATGAAACAAAACAAAGGCAAGAACAAACAAACAAACAAACAAACCAGACTAGCATCCTGGCAATCTTAGCTTCTATACCCGGAGAAAGCCAGCTCGACTCTCTCTGGAAAAATCTAGAATTTGATACTAAATAGATCTTCCAGTGTTTACATGATGGTAATTCAAACACCCTGTCTGTCCGTCTGTCCTTCTGTCTGCCTGCCTGCCTGTCTGTCTGTCTCTCACACACCGCTGCCAGATATCTTTATTATTGAGGTTCGGGAGCCGGGGCTCACTGCCATCTCTTTTTGTCACCTAACGCCCACACATCCAGCATCTGGCTCAGGAGAACCAAATGCCAAACCCGGTTTATCTGTAGCTCTTTTGGGGTTCGCGGGTTGGATTTGAGGGGAAGCTTCCTTTTTCTTTTCTCTTCTGGCCCAGGAGACTATAGGAAGGCAGTTGCTTCTCCACATGCCCAACTCCCTAGAAATCCCTTGGGGGAATGTGGTGGCACTCGGGGAGGGGTGCTTTCTCTTCTTATCCCAGAAAGATCTGTACCCTCCCTCCTGGTGGGTGGGTGCCCGTCCTTCCCAGATTCTCACTGAACCAGGTCCATTTCAAGTTTGGCACTTGGATCCAAAGCTACATTTGTGATTTGGGGCCCTTTTTTCCCCCCCAACATGGACTTTCTGGGTATCCTGTATCCCTGCCCCACCCCCACCCCCAGCTCCACCGCTCTGCTCTGACGCAGCCTAGGCTCTCTCGGTCCCTCCTGTTGGTAGAAACTAATGTTCTGCTGCCCCTAGTGCTGGACTCCGGCATAGCACCCTGTTGCTTTAGCAGGGCAGACTGGCATTCTTGCTTTGTCCAGGAGCTATTTCCTGGGGCACTGTCGTGGGGTTCCATTCTTTCCTTTTCTATTTCCTCTCTTGACCTACTAAGATCTGGTTACATAGCCCAGGCTGCCTCGAACTTATGGAAATTCTCCTGCATCATAGTTGCCACCCGCCAGCTTTACACATTGTTTCTCAAAGGACAACCTAAAGGTCTTCTTTTGTCTTCCTTGTATCCTAAACCGTTGAACATTGCAATGGAGACCACAGCGAATCAAAGACATGTCTACATCTACCTCTGCTCGAGTGAGTTAAATAGACTACATTTTTGATTCCCACAAAGTCACACGTTAATGGCTCACATGAAATCAGTGATATATGTGTTCATCTGAAAGCAATTATTTTCCTTTTACAGTTGCTTCTGGGTCCTGTGGGGCTTCCATGTCTGTGATTTCTGCCCTCCCCTTTCACTCTGCAGTGTTAGCGTGAAGATGCTGTGTGTTCCTAAGTGGCAGAGGAAGCTCTTCATTTGCTGATATTAATTTCTATCTGTTGTGTTCTGTTGCGTTTAATTAATTGAAGTGACATTCATTATAAACACAATGCATAATTAAAAAAACTTAAAAAATGAGAAATCTTCTTAGTCTGTTCTAAGTACCTGCATTTTGAAGCTCAGAGTGAACCTGGTCTGACATGTTCTGGAAACTTCTCTGAAGGGCGAGTTTGGTTTTCCATTTGGTTTGGTGTTGTGTTACTTTTCCTGTCAGTCAATGCCTTTTCCGTGGCTGGGTTAACAAGACTGGAGTTGGTTTCAGCAGCTTGAGTTCCCAGAAGCTCAGGAGCACACGCACATTTTTCCTTGCTCCTCCCCCTGCTGCACCATAAATTTGAGGATCTGCCTTGCAGTCGTCTGAGGAGTTAGATAAGGAAGGGATTGATGGCCATGTGCACAGCAGAGTGGGAAGCCAGAGGAGTCGATGCAGGCTGCAAAGGACTATTTCTAGAAAAGACTAGCTCATTCCATCAATCTGTGATTTGTTTCTCAAATGTAGACCCATTAGATGCTTCCTGGGGGAGCCAAGCCTTACATTTAAGTCTACCATTAGGTAATGGTAGGTAAATCTTTCATCCCACCTTCAATGTGAGCAGGGAGGTGCTGGGGGTCAACTGACTTTCAGAATATATACCTACCTTATCCTCTGGGGTCTAAGGGAACTTCCGTGTCCCTGTGGATTAGGAGAATGTTTGAATATCCATCACTACTCCTGATCCCAAAAGACTAAAACCCAACTCAAAAGGACAGGCAGGAAAGCAAATTTGCTTCTTTTGAGGGTGTTCAGCTGGATTGGGGACCTAAGCAATGTTCCTACATGTTACTCCTTGGCTACCAGGGCTATCTCTGATGGCTTCCAGTAGCTTCTAGTGGCTCCCTGTAGGTCCTACCCACTTAGTAATTAATTTAGGGAGATCTGGTTGTGTGAAACACCAGGTGGGAGGTGGTGGTGGCTACCCTGTGCTGAGGAAGGGTATCTGTCTGCTAAAGGAGCACTGGGTAGAGAAGGGCAGTAGATGTTGGGGGGAACTTTCCCCTCCCAAGAGGCAGAGGAGAGTGAGAATTTTCACAGCCAATGAGTTCTGTTCTACACACTGTGGGTCACATGACAAGGATCTTAGTAGTTCCTGGGAGTGCTGTGTACTGACCCTCTTCCAAATGGTTCTTATTCCCATACCTTGTCTATATTCCCACCTCTCTGAAGGGTTGCCAACAGAAGCCCTCTCTGTCTCTCTGTCTGTCTCTGTCTCTCTGTCTCTCTGTCTGTCTCTGTCTCTCTGTCTCTGTGTCTCTGTCTCTGTCTCTCTGTCTCTGCCTCTCTGTGTCTCTGTCTCTGTCTCTGTCTCTCTGTCTCTCTGTCTCTCTGTCTCTCTCTGTCTCTCTGTCTCTGTCTCTCTGTCTCTCTGTCTCTCTGTCTCTCTCTGGTTGCTTCTTGACCTGTACTTCTCCCAGGACTTCTTTAGAAAGTCATCTCCAGGAGAACCCAAGGCACCACTTATCTGTAAGTTTCAAGATGGAGCCATGTACCAAATAGGCTCCCTACTTTTTTTCCCCCCCTCAACCCAAAGAAGGCAAAGAGTCTGGGGGCAACCTAAAGCAGCACAGGTAGATGTAAGTGCACCAGGTCAACCTTCACCTCTGTCCTTTGACTGATTACTCTTGTGGTCCGGGCCCCTTTAAGTGATGGTTACATAAAGCACTGGTTTGGTACTATGTGTTCTGCTCACGATCACGAGGCAGCTGAGCTGAACTTGCAGTGTGCGTCTTTAATAACGTCTTTGTCATCCCCAGAGCCGCTGGCTTGAGTCACCTAATGTGGCTTTCAGAGAACAGCTCTCTGCTTTCATCCCTGCTCTTTGAGATTTAGTACCTTTAGAACCGGAGGACGATGTCATCATAGAGACTTACCCTCAGAGCCCATTTTCAGTCCGCATTAGAACAGTCACTTTCATTTTTCCAGTAGATGCCTGTTCCCGATTTTCACAAAATGTGTTTCATTTTGCTTTTCTGAGGCAGCCTTTAAGAGATTTGTTTACAGCCACATGTAAGGCTTATAATTGTATCCCAAATGTCTGGGACTAATGACTGTATTTGTGTTAAAATCACCCCCCATTACCTTTTCCAGAACTAATTTTGTCAGATAATGTCTCTGAATAAACCGAACCAGCATCCATTGGCGTCATATCAGCCTAATGTGTTTTTCTGAGTACTGTTTTGTAATTCAACGTGAAGGCCTCGTGTTCTGCTGCTCAGGATGGGGGCCGTGTTCCTGATATTCCCATGGCTAAATTGGGAGCATCCAGCACCGGAAGTGTACTGAATTCCCGTCTTACCTACCACACATCGTGACCTGGGACCCTGTGGGGTACCAGTTGTCCTTCGTGGTTGCAATCCACTGTCAAGAGACTATGGGGCCTCACCGAGTCACCCCCAAAATGGATGACACTCACTTGCTACTGACTGTGCTACCCTCCCACCCAGTATGAACCATTGGGTGACGGATGAGCCAGCTCCCTATTAAATGGAAGGCTGTGTGGATTTGGTCATGCTCCCTTTTTTCTGAAGGTAGATTTTTGGGGGAAAACTTTTGTTTTGTAGAGAGACCTTAGTCTTGGTGCTATGACAGGCTCAGTGGAACTGAACTGGGGCCAGTGCCATGTCTGGATAGCCAGATGAGATTTTACTGGGTATGAAGCAAGGTTGCTCATTTTATTCTGATATAAACAGGAGACCTACTACCTAAACAGTACCCTGTACATAGCTGTCAATTTAAATTCTACATGTTATTTTAAATAGTCATTCATTTTTATTAGCTATTTCACTTATTTACATTTCAAATGTTATTCCCCCTTCCCTGTTTCCCCTCTGAAAACCCCCTATGGCGTCCCCCCTCCCACCTGCTTTTAAGAGGGTGTTCCCTCAACTACCTACCCACTCCCACCTCACCGCCCTAGCATTCTCTTACACTAGGGCATCAAGCCTTCACAGGACCAAAGGCTTCTCCTCCCATTGTTTCCAGACAATGCCATTTTCTGCTACATATGCAGCTGGAGCAATGGGTCCCTCCATGTGTACTCTTTGGTTGGCGGTTTAGTCCCTGGGTACTCTGGGGACTATGGTTGGTTGATACTGTTCTTCCTATGGGGTTGCAAACTCCTTCAATTCTTTTAATCCTTCCTCTAACTCCTCCATTGGGGTCCCTGTGCTCAGTCCAATGGTTGGCTGCAAGCATTTGTATCTGTATTTATCAGGCTCTGGCAGAGACTCTCAGGAGACAGCTATATCAGGCTCCTATAAGAAAGCACTTCTTGGCATCAGCAATAGTATCTGGATTTGGTGGCTGCATATGGGATGGATCCCCAGGTCAGGTATTTCCTTTCCTTCAGTCTCTGCTCCACTCTTTGTCCCTGTATTTCCTTCAGACAGGAGCAATTCTGGGTTAATATTTTTGATATGGGTGGGTAGCCCCATCCCTCAACCAGGGGCTGTGCCTAACCTCTGGCTATTGTCTCTACAGGTTGTCTCTCCCTATGTTGAGTATTTCAGCTAATGTCATCCCCATTGGGCCCTGGGATCCTCTTGCTCTCCCGGCATCTGGGATGTACTGGTGGCTACCCCTAGTTCCCCGTCCCCCACTGCTACACACCTTTGTTCAATTTCCTGACCCTTTATACATCTCCCTTCCAAATCCCTCCCTCCCTCCCTCCCTCTTTCAGCCATGATTATTTTGCTCTCCCTTCTTCTTCTTTTTATTTTTTCTTTTTCTGGAGCTGAGGACCAAACCCAGGGCCTAATGCTTGCTAGGCAAGCGCTCTACCACTGAGCCCAACCCAATCCCTTGCTCCCCCTTCTAAGTAGGACTTCAACATCCACATTTGGTCTTCCTTCTTTTTGACCTTCATATGGTCTGTGAGTTGTACCTGTGGGTATTCCGAGCTTTTTCCCTAATATGTACTACTCAGTGAGTACATACCTTGTGTGTTCTTTTGTGACTGGGTTACCTCACTCAGGATGATATTTTCTAGTTCCATCCATTTGTCTGCACTTTTCATGAAGTCATTGTTTTTGATAGCTGAATAGTACTCCATTGTGTAGATGTACCACATTTTCTGTATCCATTTTTCTGTTGAAGGACATCTGGGTTCTTTTCAGCTTCTGGCTATTATAAATAAGGCTGCTAGAACATAGTGGAGCATGTGTCCTTGGTATATGTTGGAGCATCTTTTTGGTATATGCCCAGGAGAGGTATAGATGGGTCCTCAGGTAGTACTATGTCCAATTTTCTGAGGAACTGCCAGACTGATATCCAGAGTGGTTGTACCAGCTTGCAATCCCACCAATGGAGGGAGTGCTCCTCTTTCTCCACATCCTCGCCAGCATCTGCTGTCACCTGAGTTTTTGATCTTAGCCATTCTGACTGGTGTGAGGTAGAATCTCAGGGTTGTTTTCATTTGCATTTCCCTGATGACTAAGGATGTTGAACATTTCTTTAGGAACTTCTCAGCCATTCATTATTCCTCAGCTGAGAATTCTTTGTTTAGCTCTGTACCCCATTTTTAATAGGGGTATTTGGTTTTCTGGACTCTAACTTCTTGAATTCTTTGTATATATTGGATATTAGCCCTCTATCAGATGTAGGATTGGTAAAGATCTTTTCCTAATCTGTAGGTCACCGTTTTGTCCTGATGACAGTGTCATTTGCCTTACAGAAGCTTTGCAGTTTTTTTTTTTTTTTTTTTTTTTTTTTTTTTTTTTTTGTAGCTGGAGACCGAACCCAGGGCCTTGCGCTTGCTAGGCATGCGCTCTACCACTGAGCTAAATCCCCAACCCCAGCTTTGCAGTTTTATGAGGTCCCATTTGCCTATAGCTGATCTTAGAACCTGAGTCATTGGTGTTTTCTGTTCAGGAAAATTTCCCCTATGCCTATGGGTTTGAGGCTATTTCCCACTTTCTCTTCTATTAGATTCAGTGTATCTGGTTTTATGTGGAGGACCTTGATCCACTTGGACTTTAGCGTTGTACAAGGAGATAAGAATGGATCGATTTGCATTCTTCTACATGCTGACCTCCAGTTGAACCAGCACCATTTGTGGAATGTGCTGTCTTTTTTGTACTGGATGGTTTTGTCTCCTTTGTGAAAGATCGGGTGACTATAGGTGTGTGGGTTTAATTCTGGGTCTTCAGTTCTATTCCATTGATCTACCTGTCTGTCTGTCTGTCTGTGAACCAATACCATGAGGGTTTTTTTGTTTGTTTGGTTTTAGTCACTATTTCTCTGTAATACAACCTGAGGTCAGGGACAATGATTCCCCAGAAGTTCTCTTATTGTTGAGAATGGTTTTTGCTATCCTGTTTTGTTTTTGTTTTTGTTGTTGTTGTTGTTTTCCAAATGAATTTGGGAATTGCCCTTTCTATTTCTGTGAAGAATTGAGTTGGAATTTTGATGGATTTTGCATTGACTCTGTAGATTGCTTTGGGCAAGATGGCCACTTTTACTATGTTAATCCTGCCCATCCATGAGCATGGGATATCTTTCCATCTTCTAAGATCTTCCTCAATTTCTTTCTTCAGAGACTTGAAGTTCTTGTCCTACAGATCTTTCACTTGCTTGGATAGAGTCACACCTAGGCATTTTATATTATTTGAATAGTCATCTATTTTAACCTTCATTAAGAATGCATGTGTCCACAGGGCTGGTACACATATGAGCTCATAGGCACCGTTGCAGTGTGCACAGGGCCTGCCCGGGTCTGTACCACATGAGGTCCTAGAGATGACAGGAGAGATGGGCACATGGCCCCGTCCTCAACCCAGAAGCTGGTTCCAATTGGTAATCACTTGCAAATGAAAAGTTAGTTTTCTCCAAGAAAGCCTCACAGGGGACAGAAAGCACTCTTAAGGGCTGGTTCCATGTCCAGCATTAGATGGCTAACACAAAATAAAGTCAATGTCATCTTTAGAGGTCTTTGTTAAGTCAGGGCATTTTTTTTAAAAGACCCTATAGATCCTTTGTGTGCACATTACGGCTTCTGATTTTGTGTTTGTATGAGAATCCATGGACTTCTGTGTCTACATATGTTTCTTGTGCTTCTTCTTTGAATCTTTTTCTTGTTTGGTTGTTTTTGTGTTTTCTGATTTGATTGTTTTTGTTTTATCTTATTTTATTTTATTATCATTCCTTATATGCCTGTTTGTTTTCTAAGGAGAGACACAAAGAAAGTGGATCTGGAAGACGGGGAAGGTGAGGAAAGTGTGTGTGTGTGTGTGTGTGTGTAGGTGTAGACCAGAGATTGATGTCAGGTGTCTTCCTCACAGTTTCCGTCTTAATTTTTAGGACAGAGTTGATCACTTGCCCTTGCTGATGGAGTTCGACTGGCTGAGCCTTGGGGAATGTCTCTGCTCCTCACCTCCACCCTCCAGTGCTTGCTCACGGGTTCTGGAGATTAATTCTTATGCTAAGAACTTTACTAACAGCCATGGGAGCCTTATTGTGAATGTCCTTAGTTTTACAGTTCAGTGTTGTTTACTGATCAGTCTTCATATCGCTGGTTTCTCTTGTCTTGGATGCCTTAACAAAGGTCAAATCCAGAGTCTTTTAGCTAATGTCCACGAACTATTTACTAAAGACTGATCATGTCAGTGAGCCCTATCGACATCACCTTCAACCTTTTTGTTTTCCAATTTTGTTTTTACTTTTATGGGTATGCATGTGGGCTATGTGCATAAGAACTTAGTTACCCACAAAGGCTAATGGAGGATATTATAGGTGGTTGGGAGCCTTGATATGGACACTGGGAACTGAACGTGGGTCCTCTGAAAGAACAGCAAGTGCTTTTAACCATTAAGCCATCTCTTCAGCTGCATTTTTAATGCTTCTGCTTCTTCTTCTTCTTCTTCTTCTTCTTCTTCTTCTTCTTCTTCTTCTTCTTCTTCTTCTTCTCCTCCTCCTCCTCCTCCTCCTCCTCCTCCTCTGCCTCCTCCTCCTCCCTCCTCTTTCTTCTCCTCCTTCTCCTTCTCCTCCTCCTCCTTCATAGACAAGAATACTGGTGCTTTAATGAGACTCTTTCTAAAGATGAGAAAATTAAGATCCACCCAGCTTCAGAGTCTAAAACAGTGTTCTGGAGAGTTCCAAACAGCTTCCAGCTTTTGTTGACAAGAAATTAAGAGGAGGAGAGTGAAAAGATAACTCTGCCTTGATCTCAAAAGGCTTTCATTTAAGGCAAGGGACACAAAGCCTGAGTATAAATAATCTTATTTAGAAACCAGAGTTAACTCGGTGGGTAAAGTTCTTACTACAGAAGCACCAGGACCTGAGGTTGAAAAAAAGTCATGGGATTGTAACATCAGCAGGAAGGAGAGAAAGGCAGGTGGATCTCTGGGAGACCCTACCCATCCAGCCTAGTCTACATGGTAAGTTCTAGTAACATATGAGCAACACTAGCTGGGTTCAGTAGTATATCTTAGTCTATAGGTATATCTATATACTAATATAGAGATATCTAAGAAGTCATGTGTCTGCAAGGGAATGCATAGGAAGAGTTGGAGGACAACAGGGGAAACTCGGAGATGAAGACAATCCTCATGTGTGATGAGAAATTGACACCCACGATTGACCTTTGTCTTCACACATACTCACATACGTACATGCATGTGAACCCACACCCCAAACCACATATACACTGCACACGCACATGCACACACATCGTTTAAAAGAAACAGAGATTTCACTAAACCTTTGTCTGTCATTGCCTGGATCAAGCATTGACAAACTTCTTCTGTGAAGACCAAGCCACAGTGTTTTTTTGAGTTCGTAAGCCCCACCGTCTGCATGGCAAGCGCTCAACCTCATTGCTGGAGAAAGCGTCTAGCCATGAGTAGGTGTGGCTGGGTGCCAATGAGACTTTATTTACTAAAACAAGCAGATCGGATTTGGCCTTCAGACTACTGTTTGCCAGTTGCTGGTCCATGTAATCTACAGATATGATGGAGTTATGCTAAGGGCTTGATATTTGGGGATTATCAGACAGAGCATATTCGCCAAGCATAAAGGGAGGTCATTGTATTTGTGGAGCGGGCAAACGGTGGAGCTTTTACTGATGCGTTGCATCACTGTGGAATTAAATATGACAATGTCCGAGCTTCTCTCATCAAAACCAAAACCACAATGGGTTTAGAAAGTTTGTTTCTGTCACCTGGCACAGACCTGGTACAGGACTCTGTGGTGTGCTGAGGACCGGGACCTCCTCCGTCTTAGCTCTCGAATCCTTTTTCACCTCCTAGAATGGCTGCCGTCGTTCCTGCTGTTAGATCGGTGCTCTCATGAATAGGAAGGAGAGAGGAGAGGGCACGCACACTCCTGCGAGATTCATGCCTTGTAAATTGTACACAACTTCCTCTTGTATTGGCTAAGCTGGAACTAAATGGGCTAGCCATGCTCAGCTGTAGAGGGAAGTGGAGAAAGCATGTTTCAGCCCAGCAGTCCTTCACACCTGCTGGGAAGTAGCCCCTTGCAGTGCCAAGGAAGGAGATCAGAAAGGGACCGCGCAGAGGCCTGCCACACAAGTTAAGTTGCTAGCAGAAAGTCTAACGATTATCCATTTGTTTCCTTAGAAGGAACTTGTTCAGTTTTCTTTTTTCATGTGACACTTAGATAGAGTTCACTTGCGAGTACCCAGAGGTCACGTGCACTTAACTTTCCATCTCTTTGGCCAGAACTGTTAAGTCCTGAGCCTCCTGTCTTTCTGAGCACAGAAAACTTTTACTTATCATAACACTCCCAGGGACAGTGACTGAAGAGACAGAAAGGGGTCAGCTTTGAAGTTCTCCTCAGGAACATGCCTGTTTCTCCTTTAAGAGTCTTCTTGTCAAATGTGCCATACTGTCTGTGAGCTTGGCCACCCCTAGTTCCCTTCCTCTGCCATTCTTCTTTTACCTGCCTGTCTCCCCTCCTGTACCCCAGGAGTGAAGTCTCTCCTCTGTCTTCAAACAGCCAGGCTTGGTTTTACCGTCCTCACCAAGCTGCTGCTTCTCGCTCCCAACCACTTAAGAAACCTGAAATTATGGTGAGGCATAGCTGTAACAGCAGAGAAACACCTTGCTATTGTTTACAGGGAAGGAGGCGTGAGAATCTGTCAAAACTCCCAGAGACAGTCCTATCATTTATTCATGCTTATTTCTGCTACCCCCCTCACCCACCACTCAGGGAGAGCCTGCCAATGTCTACACTGTGAGGGAATTCCAAGAGGAGACCCTCGCCAACCACTACCATCGTCAACAAGGATGCCCTTTCCATCCCAAGGTGGTGCCTGCTGTCCTAGGGCTCATAGTCAGATGCTCTTCAAAACAGCTTCCATTGGGAGGTCTTTACCTCCAAACTCCGCATTTGGCCTTTGAGGGAAACTACTTCTTTAAAAGGAGGAAAGCAACCACGAGCCTTGATGAATACATGCCAACATTAAGTGGAGTTTGAAAAAAAAATGATCAGGGTTTACAATATGATTATAGTTGATGAAGAGAGAGGGACCCAGACTATCGTCACCTTGCTCGCTTGCTTGCACATGGGAGGGCAAAACAGCAGCAGGATAACCTGGAAACAAGATTTCCTCTAATGTGGTCTGACTTAGGCTACTCCACGGAGCCCACCACAGCCCTTGATTCCCTTAGAATCTAAGCTCTTAATGTACCCTGGAATGAGCCTCCCCCAGAGTCTTCACGTTGTGATAAAGGGGCGGGAGTTAGCTTCATGAAGAGACTGGATTTGGGATTCTGGAAATAAAATTTGGAAGATGGGCTAGTTTAGTCCAGTGCATTCATTTGCCTGCCTTTTAAACAGGTGTGTGTGTGTGTGTGTGTGTGTGTGTGTGTGTGTGTGTGTGTCCAAGTAGCTGCTGCTAAACTTGAAGGAAAAGACTTCAGGTTATCAGTGATATGGTCACCCTTGAAGAATAAGGAAGAAAATGCCAGTGTCCACTCTATGTTCTCTACCCTGGGCTTGGATATGAGAGTTGGGATCTAGAATCACCTGGGACACAATCCCTAGATTTTGTCTTTGAGGGGGTTTCCAGACCCAGTTCACTGAGATGGGAAGACCTGCCCTACAAGTAGATAAATGGCATGGGCGGAGGCTAATTGAATAAGGAGCCGGTGAGCTGAGCAGCTGCGTTCACTTCTCTCTGCTTCCTGACTGCGGTTGTTGTGACCAGATGCCTCATGCTCCTGCCACCAAGACTTATCTGCTGTGATGAACTGGACCCTTGAACTGCGAGCTAAGATCAACCCTTCCTTAAACTGTGTTTGCCACATAGGTTGTTGAAGTCAGCAACAAGCTCATTGCTGAATGAGCACACACCCAAGAACCCGTACCTCTGTGTGCATGGTGGCCACGGTCTTATGTCTTCTCACGCATCTGTTAAATTCTGAATGTGTGGCAGGAATCAGGGGGGACCTTTAAAGGGTGTTCTGGAGCCTTTTCAATCTTGTGAATCAGAAACCACAACTCTAATCATTCGTGTTTGTTGCTGACGATGACTTAAATTAGGACAGATATTTGTGGAGCTACAACACCCCTGACTTCTGAAAAAAAGTAGAGATAAATTTACTCCCCTGTGTTGTGTGATAGTGCCTGGAGGGTGTATCCTGCTCGTGTGGCAATGTCCTCTCTGAACATCTCCTATACTTTCTGTTTTGTTGATTGACATTGCTGGCATCAGACCTTCATCATAAGCAACCAATTCCTTCTACCTTAGCTGTCTCATAGGGGTAGGTATAAGGCATGCGCGTGCATGCACAGACACACACACACACAGACACACACACAGACACACAGACACACAGACACACACACATACACACACACGCATGTGTAACTTGGGAGAATATGGGAGCCCGAGATCACATTATATCTTGCTCTTCAGAAACTATCACTCTGGTTTTTTGAGACAGTGTCTTCCACTGGCCTGGAGATGTTCAAGTAGGCTAAACTGGTTTCTACCTAGTCCAGGGCTCCTCCTGTCCCCATCATCTGGAGCTGGAATTACTCATCATGCCCAGCCTTTTCACATGGGTTATGGAGTTCTACCTTAGTTCCTCCTGAGTGAAAGGCAAGAACTTTGTCAATGAAGTCTCAGAGGGGAACAAGGAGACAATGTGGGCTTCTGGAAGGTTCCTTAAGAGTCTGAGATGCACAGAGTCCCCTACTTTCACCTTCTCCCCCAGGAAAAAGGGGTTTGCATAGGATGTCAAAGAACATTTAGGGCCCCGGGCTGTTTTTCAACTTTAAATACACTTTGAGAGAGACGCTGTGAATTTGCTTGGTCTCCCTTATTGTAAACATCTACTCTGAACAAGGTGCTGGGATAGCTGTGTCATTCTATGAACCCACTATCATATAAGAAACTTCCCAGTCTCTTTCTTGTCACAGAATCCCATCTGGAATACAACATGATATACAGCTGCCTCTCTGGGCTTCTCTTGGCTAGAGCCGTTCTCAGACTTTCTCTGTGATGACTTCTGGAGTAGCACTCAGGATCTCATAGGATGATCCTCCAAGTTTTTCTAATGTTGCCTCATGATTAGACATGGCCTGTGGGGGCTAGGAAAGGGTGCTACACAGAGGAAAGCCATTTCTACCAACTCTGGGTTATTGTCCCTGACCGCTTGGCCAAGGTCACACTTGTTGGGTTCTCCATGGTCAGGCTTCTTACCTTTAGAAATTCTGACTTTTTCTTTTGGCTCCTAGAAACATCCAAGGCTTGGGGTCCTTCTTTTCCCTCCACAGTTGTCTCAGAGACACCCTTTGCCTTCTATCCTTGGGAGTCTACCATGCCCCTTGTTCCTTTTTCCTCTGACAGGAAAGCTACTTGCTATTCCTGCAGCAGGCTCCCTGCTCAGTTCTTCAGAGCTACGATGTGAGGCTGAGGTCACCACAGCCTTTACCAACCCAAACTGTGACTGGAGAGGTAAATTACTTATATTTTCCTTGAAAAATATTTGATATGAACCACATTAAAATCCTCACTGAGAAAATATACCCCAAGCCTATAATCAGAGAGGAGACGATGTCTATAAAACAAAGAACCATAGGGTACATTGCCGTGCAAAAACCTACTTTAAAATTTTATTATTTGCCCCGTACAATTTCATCAGCTCCCGTCTTCTCGCTCCTTATTTATTAGAAGGTGGATACAGTTTTCTCCCTCAAATAAACATCCTAATAGCAGCCCATGAGCTAGTTCTCTCCCAGCAAGCAGGGGCCGGTGATGTTTACTGCAGAAAGATGGATAGCCTTGGGTCTTCATAAGGAGGGGAGACATATATCGGAAGCAAATAGACTAATCCTTTTTAAAAACAGGGCATTTGAAGGTTGAATTTGTATACGAAAGTTTCAAATGACCCAGACAGACGCCAGGGTTAGGTTACTGAATACAGAATACCAATTTTTCCCATTCCGGCCAATGATCAATTGCCTATCATTTACCACCAACCTATTGTGGATTCCTGGGCATGTTTGGTATCCTAATAGAGTCATCCCTCCTCCTGGGGTTGACCAACCAATGTGCCTCTAAAGAAGTTGCCACGACTTGGTTGTACCCGTTTCTGTATATATACAACCACAAGATGTCTACATCCGACTCTGTCTACCCCTGGCCTAGGTATACTTTATGTTACCTCTTTCTTCTACCTTGTTCCTTCTCCAGTCGTGGGAGGAGACATGAATGCCAAGGGGTTCTAGGTTTGTTCTGAGAAGTGGTCTTCTTCTGAGCCCTGGCTGACTTGGAACTCAGTATGTAGAACAGGCTGTCCTCGAACTCGCAGCAATCTCTTTGCCTCAGCACCCTGAGTGCTGGGATGGGATTACCGATGTGAGCCACCAGGCCCAGCCTGCAGAAAAGTCTTGGCATATTCCCTCAAAGACCTTTCTTCTAGAGGGCCAATCCTTCTCTTTCCTGTGAATGTGGGGGCTTTTCTTACAAGGCCCTTGACCTCAGAGGATGAACAAAGTTATTTCTGGTGGGGGAAAGTCTGCTCTTGCCTCTCTCTGAAGTCCACACTGTGGACACATTCCACCACAAAAGTTCATCGTGGCTTTTATCTTTTTGTTCCTCCCTAGTTTAAGGGTAGGCTCTTTGCCTTTTCTTCTTCTTCTTCTTTTTTTTTTTCTCTTCCATTTTAAAGATCTTGAGGGGAAAGTGAGGAGCATAACAAAACTATCATATAGAAAATGTCCTCGAACCTGCAATTGCCAGAGCTTGGCCGCCTTGTTTCTGCAAGAACCTGCAAGCTTGTTTCTCTCTACTGTGCCTTTGAAAGGTGATTATCCCCATCTGGCTGCCGAGGCCCTCTCCATCCTTCCCTGGAGTTTAGGGAAGGCTGGTTCAGACTCTGCACCCGAAAAACCATCAAAGTAATAGGCGCTACTTAGTAGTCTCTCCTGGTGGTTAGGAGGCCATGTGGGAAGAAAAAGGATAACCTTGGGTTCTCCAATAGTGGACACTTTGTTTTTGAGATCAGATGTACTAATCAGTTTTCAAAATGGCGTTTTTGAAGGTTGTTTTACATGCTGGTCTTAAATATACATGTGCATACACATACATAATGCTCTCTCTCACACACGCCAACACGCTCGCACATGCGCACTCACATATACACACACACACACATGTGCACATAAAAACCACCCTGAGAAAGGACGTGAGGACTAGGCTGGCCATGCACCACCCCACATTGCTTTCTGCCTGTCAATGAGATGCCTCGAGTCTCTTGATGCTTTTTCTATAATCTATTTTTCTTCTGAGGACCATCAAGGACTTCCCTACGCAGGGGTATTTATAAAGGGCCTGCTTAAATAAAGGTATATTTATCGGTGATCAGTGCTCATTCAAAGTTAACAGGGTACCCTACAGCCAGCCCCAGATTAACAGTCTCCCAATGATACAGAGCCTAGAGCAAGGGTAAGAGCAATGGTTGGCTGTCCAACTCGGTCTTCAAATAGTTTTCCTTCTGACCTATGTCTCTGCCCTCCATCCTAATGTAAGTTAGTCAGGTCTAGGAAATAAAAATACCAGACACCAGTTAAAATCGATTTCTAGATGTTAAATATATATATATATATATATGATTTATTTATTTTATATGTATGTTTTGCCTGCATGTGTGTCTATGCACACATTTACTCCTGCTGCCCATGGAGGTCAGGATAGGGTATTGGTTGTCCCAGAAGTGGGGTTATTGATAGTTCTGAGCCACCATGTGGGTTCTGAGAACTGAGTCCAGGTCCTCTGCAAAAGCATCAAGTGCTCTTTACCAAGGAGCCAACTCTCTGCCCTGGCATACTGTATTTCTAAACCTAAATGTGTCCCAAGTATTATGTCAGATGTGCCCATGTTCACAACGAAGTTATCTGCCTGTGGCTCCCATGAACCAGGCATCCATATTTTGTGGGCAACCCTTCCTACAGCAATACAGAGGGGACTGAACAGCATCTCTCATCCTCTCCGGTACAGCTCTCTCCCTGTGGGGAGTTTCAAATCTGATTTCTTTCCCTTATGCTGGTCAGCTGGAGGCTTCTTGTTCGTGTCTGTCCAGGCCGCCTGGGGTCCTTCTTCCAGCCAGGTGGATTTCTAGGCTGTTATTCCAACACTTAGCTGATTACCTCTTTTGAGACAGGAAACTGGTTTCTACCTGCGGGGCAACCTGCCCCCCTGGGGTCTCTGAAATCAGTGCTTTTGATTTGTCTCTCTCTTCTGTCCACCTGGACAGCTGTGCTCTGATGAGCATATTGCCGGCTCAGGATGTGGTCACCTCAGCAGGGCACTGTGGCTGGCTGGCCAAGGTAATGGAAGTCGTCTGCCATGAGGGGCCACATCCCTTTTCCTTCTTTCTAAAAACTAGTGTGCAGAAAGGAAAGGGCTAATTGCCTGTTAATTGTTCTCTTTGAAATGGATGAGGGGGATGTCAAAGGTGGGCATTCTGGTTGAGAAAGGCACCCAGAAGCCACACTCCGGGGTGCGCCTGCAGGAAAGGCCAGTCTACACCTCATTATCCACTTTGTGCCATATCATCTCCTCACACCCTCTCCACCTTGTATTTATCAGAGCTTGGGTATGGACTTCCTTCCTGGATGGAACTTCCGTAATAATGAAGTATGCTTGACAGTAATCCGCAGCTTACAGGGGGTTAGCGGATGTTCTTGTGAGAAAGCGTGTTCCACCCCTGTTTTTCTCTGTGGTGGACAAGAGGCTTGGGTAACCTCGACTAATATCTGCTTTAAAAGAAGTTGAAACTTCTTGAAGTGACAAGCAGGCATGTTGTGGGCAATGCCATTTCTACCACAGTGTTCCCGGAAGGCTGCGAAGTGTCCCTCCCACTCGCCCCCTTCCGGTACTTCCCCAGGCTGATGTTCCTCAGGGGCCCACATGAGGAAGCTCCACCCACCACGCTCGCTCACAGTATCTCCAGACCGCATTCCTCGGTGGACACGCGCACAATTTTCTCATTATCCTTCTGTCCCCATTCATACAGTGTAAGCTATTTTATTTCAGGACCATTGTGCTGGTTATGAGCCCCCAAGCCGTGTATTCCTTTTCTGGCTTGAGTTTATGATGCATGTGTTTTAAAAACCAGGACAAGTCCCTCAGTAAAGCTTCATCCGCCATGTATGACTTACGGGTGTCTTTTCGCCACCTCTACATAATCTCAATCAGACTCGTCCATTACCCGTGTTCTCTGCGAGTGTTGTAAGAAAACCCTCTGACTTTCATCAGGAGGGTCCTCTTGTGTATGTGGGTGTCTTTACTTTGTGAAAACTTCTAAGTGGACAGGTGCTTAGGTGTTCAGGGAAGCCATGATGCCTCAGCCCGGCCCAAGACCATCCTTGTGAGAGGAGTCTGGGAGCAGCCTAAACTTCCTCATGGTTGCCTTCTTTTTCTCTGGGAAGGCCTGAATATTTGTTGTTTTTTTTCCCATGTGCTTTTAGTTTCTCTATATAGTCCCCAAGATTGCTCCCCACACCTGCCAGCCCATCCCTTAGGGGAATACTCTGTGTGGTTTATGTTCTTGTACCAAGGAGAAGCCCTCTTCCACATTCTTTCCAACGTGCATCTCAGATCGCAGAATGAACTCCGTTGGTGAGTGCTGGGGTAAAATCTTTTGGGGAAGATCAGACATTTTAAAAATCACATTTGTTTGTG